>NC_081575.1:68535778-68559462 GCF_022355385.1 Mustela nigripes | reverse complement strand
AGGGAGGAGCAGGCTCCCTGCGGAGCAAGGAGCCCGATGTGGGACTCGATCCCAGGACGCTGGGATCATGACCTGAGCCGAAGGCAGCTGCTTAACCAACTGAGCCACCCAGGCGTCCCATCCAAGTCTGTTTATCCCAAGTTTTCCCCACTGTATCCTATTGACTTCCTGTGAAAGTAATATTCAGGATAACGGTAACAATGGTCATAGATGTAATTCAAAGGAAAATGATTTAACTCCCCTATAAAGTGTTTTCATTAATTCAAGTTAACTACAAATCATTTTAATTGATTCCTCTTCCTCCCATAAGAGTTCTGTACAAATGCTAAAGATGTGGTCAAAATAAATACTGACAATTAGGATCTAATAAAGTCATATGAACTGCTGCCAGGAATATGCCACCATCTACAAATTTTCCATCTGCAGAGAGTGATGCAGACAGGATGGCTCAGGCCATCCACATTTCTTTAAGCCCTTTCACTCACCCAACCAGGCCACTCAGCGCTTTCACATCATAGGTAGGCTCTGTCCCTGGCTCCCTCTGTTGCCTCTACCAGTTCCACACTTTCAGTGACTTTCCCTTCTCTCTGCAGACCCATCCCCTATCCACAGGCCTCACCTCCTACTGTGAGCTCTCAGGAATCTGTTACTTAGGCATGATGTCCTCTCTACCTTTTTCCCCAGAGCCCTCAACCCTGAGGGGTCTAAAGGAAAGGAACAGGCCCCTCAACAACCCCTCCAGAAAGCCAATGGCCTTTTACATTCTTTGTTTCTTTCAGACTATTTGACTAAAGCATTAGCTGTAAAGCAAAAAGAGTATTTTATCAATATATAATTGAAAGATGAAACAACTGCTAGAGGAAAAAGATACAATGAAGGATAAGAGTACTAAAATTATATTAGAATAAAAGGAAAAAACTGCAAAACAAGATTTTTGAGGCTGAAAATAGCAATTCAGGTAATGGAATAAAAATGTAGATAAACATATATAGAATTTTGAAACAGGCATATTAACAAGGGTTTAGAAATGCTGATTTACAGAAATTATAACCATTATAATATATAGACATCAGTTATACCTTTATGTTTAGGTAAGAATATATACCTCAGTAAATGACTCAGGGTACAGCAAAGAGTACACATAGCAAGGCTGAGATTGCCTATACTTGGAAAGGCCTTCTTGTGCACAAGAAACAACAGGTGTTAGTGAGGATATGAAGAGAGGGGAATCCTCTTACACTGTTGGTGGGAATGCAAACTGGTGCAGCCACTCTCAAAAACAGTATGGAGGTTCTTCTAAAGTTAAAAACAGAACTACCCTATGATCCAGCAATTGCACTACTAGGTATTTCCCAAAGAGTACAAAAATATGAATTCAAAGGGATACATGCACCTCAAAGTTTATAGCAGCATTATCTACAAAAGTCAAATTATGGAAACTGCCCAAGTGTCCATCAACTGATGAATGGATAAAGAAGAGGCAACACACACGCCCCCCCCCCCAGAATATTACTCAGCCATCAAAAAGAATGAAATCTTGCCATTTACAATGTTGTTGATGGAGCTATGAAGTATTATACTAAGTGGATAAGTTACAGAAAGACAAATACAGTGTGATTTCACTCACATGTGTAACTTAAGAAATAAAATGAGCATGGGGGAATGGGAGAGAGAGGTAAACCAAGAAACGGACTCTCTATAGAGAAACTAATCATTAGCAGAGGGGAGGTAGGTGGGATGGGTGAAATAGGTGATGGGGATTGGAGCACCTTGGAGCACCAGGTGTTATATGGAAGTGCTGAAATACCAAATTGTACACCTAAAACTAATATTACACTGAATGTTAACTGGAATTTAAATAAAAGCTTAAAAAAAAAAAGAAAGGCCTGCTTGCAAAGCTGGCCTTTGGCTGACATCTGGTCACTTGGCTGGTAAACAGTTCCCTACACTGATATAAAACATTCCAATAATAATAAGGGTGGCTCACTATGTCTAGACTGCACAAACAAAATGGTATCTGGAATGCTGGTATGTGCTAGAGAGGGGTACCTACGTGAGCATCCCCATTTAAAGCCTTAGGGACTTAGTCTCTAATGAGCTCCCTGATAAACAACGGTTCACACATGTTGTTACTGCCAGAGGAATTAAGCATGTCCTGTGCAACTCTAATGGGAAGCTTATTCCTGGTGTTCTTCCTTCAGACTTTGGTCCTAGTCCCTTTTATGAAAAAAAGATTTATTTGACAAAGAGAGAGAGGGTGCACAAGCAGGGGGAGTGGGAGAGGGAGAAGCAGCCTCCCTATTGAGCAAGGAACCTGATGTGGGGCTTGATCCCAGGACCCTAGAATCATGTCCTGAGCTGAAGGCCAGGTGCCCCAACTTTTCTTCTTTTCTAATGTAAGCTTTTAATGATAAGAAGAAGAAAAAAACTTCCCTCTCAATGCTGTTATATCTGCATCCCACAAATTTTGATAAATTGTTTTCAGTTTAACTCAATGATCTTTCTGATATTGATTTGTATTTGATCTGTATTATCAGAGAAAACACTCTGTTTTTACTTCTTTTAAGTTTCTTAAGGTTTTGGGGGGAGTTTTGGCCCAGAATATGGTCTATTTCAGCATATATTCTGTGGACACCTGGAAAGACTGTGTATTCTGCTGCTGTTTGATGAAGTCTACTGTAAAGGTCAGAGTCTGAGAGTTGATGAGTATGTATCTTAACTGTTTTTTTCCTATTTCTATGAATTTTTGAAAGAGAATGTTGAAGTCTCCTACTCTAATTGTGGACTTCCTTATTTCTTCTTTTAGTTCTATTATGTCTTGCTATGTGTGTGTGTACAGGTTTCTATCTTCTTTTCTTATTAGTAACAATCATGGCTAAGATTTCTTTCTTTTTTTTTTTTAAGATTTTATTTATTTACTTGAGAGAGAGACAGTGAGAGAGAGCATTAACGAGGAGAAGGTCAGAGAGAGAAGCAGACTCCCCATGGAGCTGGGAGCCCGATGCGGGACTCGATCCCGGGACTCCAGGATCATGACCTGAGCTGAAGGCAGTCGTCCAACCAACTGAGCCACCCAGGCGTCCCATGGCTAAGATTTCTTACAATAAAAGGCTACAAAGTAAATTAATAAAAGTAAAAATAAAAGGCACTAGGACCAGGGGTGCCTATGTGGCTCAGTCAGTTAACCATCTGCCTTCAGCTCAAGTCATGATCCCAGGGTCCTGGGATCAAGCCCCACGTCAGGTTCCCTGCTCAGCATAGAGTCTTCTTGAGATTCTCTCCCTCTCCCTCCCTCCTCTGACCCTCCTCCTGCTCATGTGCATGCTCTCTTTTTCGCTCTCTAAAATAAATAAATAAAATCTTTTTTAAAAGAGCAGAAACCGGGATGCTTGGGTGGCTCAGTCAGTTAAGTGCTGCCTTCAGCTCAGGTCATGATCCCAGGGTCCTGGGATCACGTCCAGTATCAGGGTCCTTGCTCAGCAGGGAGCCTGCTTCTCTCTCTGCCTCTGCCTGCCACTCTGCCTGCTTGTGCACATGCACTCTCTCATGTGCATGCATGCTCCCTGACAAATAAATAAACAACTAAATAAAATCTTTTAAAAAGAGGAGAAATCAATAAAATTTTCAAAAACAATAGAAAAAAATCAATAGAAAAACTGAACTTGGTTCTTCAAAAAATATATAACAAAAAAGACATATAGATGACCAACACATGAAAAGATACTCATCACTTATTATCGGGGAAATGCAAATCAAAACCACAATGAGGTATCAGCCTACACCTGTCAAATGGTTCACATTGGAAGATATAAAGTGTAAGGAAATAGAATGAAACAAACCTTTGTGCACTACTGATGGGAATGTAAATTGGTGCAGCCACTGTGGAAAACATTATGGAGGTTTCTCAAAAAATTAAGAATAGATATACCATATGATCCAATACAATAATTCCACTAGTGGATATTGACCCAAAGGGGGGAAAAAAGCATTAATTCAAAAGATATATGCACCCCTGCATTTACTGCAGCACACTTCACAATAGCCAAGGTATGGAAGCCTCCTAAGTGTCCATCAACAGATGAATGAAGAAGCTGTGGTACATATACCTATAATGGAATATTAAGCAGCCATAAAAAAGGGATGAGATCTTGCCATTTGTGACAACAGAGATGGTCCTAGAGGGTATTATGCCAAGTGAAATACTTCAGAGAAAGACAAACACCACATGATTCCACATGTATGTGGAATCTAAAAACAGAATAAAGGGAATAAACAAAAAAAAAATCAGAGTAAGACCTCTAAATACAGATAACTGATGGTTGCCAGAGGGAAAGAGGTGGGTAAATGAGCAAAATGGATAAGGGGAGTGGGAGATACAGGCTTCCAGTTATGGAATGAAGTCACAGGAATAAAAGGAATAGCATCAATATAGTCAATGATATTGTAATAGTGTTGTATGGTGACAGGTGGTAACTACATTTGTGGTGACCAAAGCATAATGGTATAAAGATACCAAATCACTTTGTTGTACACCTGAAACTAATATAAGTGTGTAGTCAATTATACTCAAATTAAAAAATGAAAATATATATAAAAATTGACAACCATGTGACTGAGAAATAGAGAGACCAGACTCAAATTACCAGTATCAGGAATGAAACAGGATATCATTATAAACCCTGCATACGTCAAAAGGACAGAAGAATACCATGAGCAATTCCACACACATAAATTTAACAAGTTTGATGAAATGGACCAATACCCCCAAAAGCACAAAACTAACACAATTCACCAGTATAAAATACATAATTTGAATAATCCTACAACTACTAAGGAAATTAAATTTGTAATTTAAAAACTCATGAAAATAATTTAAAAATTAAAACTCCTGAAAAAGAAGTTCCAGGCCAAAATAGTTTCACTGAATAATTCTACCAAATACTTAAAAAAGAATTAACACCAATTCTATACAATATCTTCTAGCCATAAAGAAGAGCAAACACTTCTCAATTCATTTTATCATGACACTATTGCCCTGATAACAAACTCAGACAAAGGCAGTACAAAATCAGAAACTATAGACCAATTTCCCTCACAAATTCAGATGCAAAAAACCTTAACAAATATTAACAAACAGAAAAAATAAATACATTCAAAGAAGTAACACCACTATCAAGTGATGTTTATTTCAGGAATTTAAAGCTGCTTCATATCTGAAAAATAATCACTGCAATTCACCATAAGAGCACATCACGTCAACTAATGCATAAACAGGATTTCACAAAACTCAACACCAATTCATGATTTTAAAAAACTATCATCTCAAAAAGATGAGAATAAGGGCCAATTCCTCAACTTGATAAAGAGTATCTACAATTATCCTTATACTTAAAAACCCACCCAACAACAGCAAAATAGATCTTATTCTCAAGTGCACACTGAACATTTACCAAAAGAGATGATATTCTGGGCTATAGTACAAGTCTCAGTATATTAAAAAAAAAACCCTCAAATTATACAAAGTATTTTCTCTGGCCACATGGAATTAAATTAGAAATCAATAATAGGAAGGGAAGGTGGTTGGGGGATGGAATAACTGGTTGATGGACATCAAGGAAGGCATATGATGTAATGAGCACTGGATATAAGACTGATGAATCACTGACTTCTACCTCTGAAACTAATAATATGTCAACTGGAATTAAATTAAGAAAAAAAAATTTTTAAGATTTTTATTTATTTATTTGACAGATCAGAAGTAGTCAGAGAGGCAGGCAGAGAGAGAGAGAGGGGAGGAAGCAGGCTCCCTGCTGAGCAGAGAGCCTGATGCGGGGCTCGATCCCAGGACCCTGAGACCATGAACTGAGCCAAAGTCAGAGGCTTACAAAAAATTTTTAAAAAGAAACCAATAGCAGAAAAATCTTTAGGAAAATGCTCAGATATTTGGAAACTAAATACTTCTAAATGGCCCATTAACTAAATAAGAAAATCAAGAGGGAAATTTCAATGTATTTTGAATTGAATGAAGATGAAAACACAACATTAAAAATTTGTGGAATGCTGCTAAAAAGTGATACTTCATGGAAAATTAATAGCAGTAAGTTCTTACCAAAAGAGAGAGAGAGAGAGAGAAAGGTCTCAAACCAGTCATATCATCTTCCATCTTCTTTTTTTGACAGAGATCACAAGTAGGCAGAGAGAGAGAGGAGGAAGCAGGCTCCCTGTGGAGCAGAGAGCCTGATATGGGGCTCAATCCCAAAACCCTGGGATCATCACCTGAGCTTAAGGCAGACCCTTAACCCACTGAGCCACCCAAGCAACCTATCTCAAAGAATTCTAGGAACAAGAGTAAATATAACCTAAAATAAGTACAATAAAGAAACAATAAACTTCTAAGCAGCAATCAATGAAATGAATAACTGTTTCTTTTGGAAGATCAGTAAAGCGGATAAATCTCTAGCCAAACTAATAAAAAAATGAGAAGATACAAATTACCAATATCAAGAACGAGAGTTGATATCACTACAGATTTTTACAAATGTTAGAAAGTTTAAAAAGGAAATATTATAAAGAAATTTCTGCCAATGTATTTGACATCATCAATAAAACAAATTCTCTAATTACCAAATCTCACTCAAGAAGAAATCAGTAACATAAATAACACTATATCTGTTGAGAAAGATTGAGTATATAGTCCGTAGTGAAAAACCCTGCCACCAAAGAAACTTCCAGGCCCAACAGTTACTGTTTAAATCTACCAAATCTTAAAGGAAGAAATAATACCAATTTAACATAAACTCTTTCAGAAAATTGAAAGGGAGGTTATACTTCAATATCTGTCATGAACATACATGCAAAATTCTAAACAAAATTTTATCAAATTGAATTCAACAATATATAGTGTTTGCTTCAGCAGTACATATATAAACTCAACAATATATAAAAAGTATAATACATCATAACCAAGTAGGTTTATCCCAAGAATGCACAGACATACAAAAATGAAATCAAATGGATCACAGACCTAAATGCAAAACCTAGAACCAAAAGCACTTCTAACAGAAAATGAAAGAGAAAGTATTTGTGACCTAGGTTAGGCAAAGATTTCTTTGCTATGACACCAAAGCCTCCATAAAAGATAAAACTTATAAACTAGACTTCACTAAATTAGGAATATATATATAATATATATATATATATATTTCTATATATAGGAATATATATATTCTCTCATATATATATATGAGAGAGTGAGAGAGTGAGCAGAAGCAGGGAAGTGGCACAAGGAGAGGGAGAAACAGACTCTGGCTGAGCAGTGAGCCCAATTCAGGGCTCAATCCCAGGACCGGGAGTTCATGACCTGAGCTAAAGGCTGAAGCTTAACCGACTCAACCACCCAGGTATCCCAAGAAGTTCTGTTCTTCAAAAAAGTGTATTAAGAGAATGCAAATCCAAACCACAGGCGGGCAGAAAATATTTGGAAATCACATATCTGATAAGAGATCCTGTTTACAGAGTAAAGAACTCTCTAACTTAATATTAAGAAAACAACCCAATTTTTTACATTGGCAAAAGACCTGAACAGACACTTCACAAAAAAGGATGCACAAATGACAAGCATATGAAAAGATGTTCAATGTTATCAGTTATTACAAGAATGCAAATTTAAGCCATGGTAAGATATCATTCTGCACCTACTAAGATTAAAAAGGCTGAGCATTCTAAGTGTGGGCCAGGATGTGAAGGAACTGGCACTTTTCATACATTGTTGGTGAGAATGTAAATTGCTACAACTGCTTTGGAAAACAGCCTGACAGTTTCTTAAAAAGTTAAACATATAACTACCTTCTAAACCAGTCACTTCACTTCTAGGTATTTACTAGGAAAAAGTGTATGTCCATACAAAAACATGTGCGTGGATATTCATAGCAACTTTATTTGTAATAGACCTAGCCAGGAAATAACTAAAATGTCCATCAACAAATGAATGGATAAACAAATCGCAGTATATCCATACAACAAATTACTACTCAGCAACAGAAAGGAATGAACTATTTTTTTAAAAAGATTTTATTTATTTGAGAGAGAGAGCACGTACAAGTGGAGGGAAGGGCAGAAGGAGAAGGAGAGGGAGAAGCAGACTCTCCATTGAACACAGAGCCCGACACAGGGGTCCAATATCAGGACCCCGAGGTCATGACCTGAGCCAAAGTCAGATGTTTAACCAACTGAACCACACAGATGCCCTGAAAGAAATGAATACTGATAGACCTAACAACATAGATGCCTCTCTAATAATTATGGTGAGTTAAAGAAGTCACACTAAAAGGAATTAATTATCTGATTCCATTTATATAAAATTCTGGAAAATACAAACTCATCTATAGTAACATAAGTGATCAATGAATGATCAATGGTTGCCTGGTAAAGAGGTGCTGGGCGGGGGGAGGCATTATAAAAGGTCACAAGGAAGGGCGCCTGGGTGGCTCAGTGGATTAAGCCGCTGCCTTCGGCTCAGGTCATGATCTCAGGGTCCTGGGATCGAGTCCCGCATCGGGCTCTCTGCTCAGCAGGGAGCCTGCTTCCCTCTCTCTCTCTCTCTGGCTGCCTCTCTGTCTACTTGTGATTTCTCTCTGTCAAATAAATAAATCTTTAAAAAAAAAAAAAGTCACAAGGAATCATTTGGGGGGGGTTAACTAGGTTCACTGACCTGATTTTAATGATGAATTCATAACTGTGCACATATGTATGTGTGTATATAAACATACACATATAAATGTATAGGAATATGCACACTTGTGAACATATCCATCATATGTGTATGAACACATTATGTGTATATACAAATGTGTGTCTATACATGAATGTATGGTACCTGTCATTCATATGTCAAAACTTACTGAATTGTCCACTTATGTTAAGTATATGTATTGAATTATACATCAATTACACCTCAATAAAGCTTGCTTTTTAAAAATAAGAAAACAAAGGAAATAGGGCATTCCTTTGCATAATTGCTAGAGGTGGATGGGAAGGCCAGTTAGAACTGTCATCATAAACTCACAATCACCTTTCCCAGAGAACTCTGGAGATGGCTCTAAAAACACTGTTATATTTCTGAGGAACGTACTAACTACTCATTTACAGGTAATATCAGTATCTCTGCTCCCTGGGGTTAGTTTCATAAAAAAAAAAAAAAAGGATAAGTTAGCCAAATACAATGAATTCTGAGAATGTGTTATGTGTTAGAAATAGAAGGTATATAACTGATAATCCTTAAAGGACTAAGAACGATAAATTGTTATAATGCTAGTGGGCATATATACATCCCCGATCTTCTGGTTCCGTAATAACAATCATTCTCCATTTAAGGGTATAGATAATCTACACATAGAAAGTAACATTTTCACTGAACTCTAATTTTAGGCTACACCTGAAGAACCAGGCTTTGGCTGCAACTATTTGCTTTGCCGTTGAAAAACCCCACTCAGCAATCTAGTTGATCTGGCATTAGAGTCCCCCAACCTGTAGCATTGCCATATGTTAACATTTAAAGATATGTATCTGGTAAAGTATTTCGTGTGTGTGTGTGTGTGTGTGTGTGTGTGTGTGTTATGTGGCCATCCTAATTATGTTTGTTACACTTTAGTTCACCAACAAGCAGCGTAATGAGAATCCCACAATCATAGGATTTAGAGCTAGAAGGAATCTTAAACTTTATTTATTTGAACCTCCTCTACCCCTCATTTACAGAAGCGCTGGAGGTTTTGGTTTTCTATTGTTGCTGTAACACATTATTCACAAATTTAGTAGCTTAAAATACCCCATTTATTGGGGCACCTGGATGGCTCAGTTGGTTAAACACCAAACTCTTGATTTTGGCTCAGGTCATGATCTCAGGGTCATGGGGTCCATGCTCAGTGCAGAGAGTCTGATTGAGAGTCTCTCTCTCTCTCCCTCTACCCACTGCCCCACTCTTGTGCACTCTCTCTCTAAAATAAATAAATAAAATCTTTTTAAAAAAAACACCCATTGATTATTTCACAATTCCGTAGGTCAAAAATCTAGGTAGGTTCACCTGGGAACTGTGCTTAGGGTCTCAAAAGACCAAGTCAAGGTATTGGCTTGCCTGGGCTCTTAACCTGAGGGCTTTAGAGGAGGATCTCCATCTAAGCTTATTTGGGTATCAGCAAAAATCCGTTTTGTAAGGTTGTGGGAACTGAGGTCTCATTTCCTTACTGGCCTTCAACTGGGATTTCTTCTCAGTGCCTAGAAGCCACCAGAATTCCTTTGAACAGTAATTGTACCCTGAATGTATCTGACTTCAGTTTCTGCATACCTCTTCTGCTTTTAAGGAGACATGTGATTATACTGGGCACACCCAGATAACCAAGGATAATACCCTTATTTTATATTCAACTGATTAATAGCTTTAATTACACTGCATAATCCCTTTTGCCATGTAAGTAACATATTAACAATCGCAGGAATTAGGACATGGATGGATCTTAGGGGACATTATTCTGCTTTTTACAGGCCCTAAGAAGCTAAATGACTTGTCTGAGGTCATCCAATCAGTAGCAAGGACTCATTCCAATACACCACACGTTGCCTCTTGCTGACATAAACTCACTGCTCATGCTAAATAGCATTTTAGTAATCATCACTTCAATGCTTGTAAATGGCTCAGAGTTAGTAAAATTGTCCTATAATTTACTCTTAGGCACAGCTCACAACTGCACAATAAATGAGCAAGCAATGCTTATAAAACTGCCTAAGAAGCTAAATGTAGCATCTCAGTCATGGCCAGTACTACTAACCTTACATAAAATGGTGAACATAAATTCTGTTCTGTAGACACATGGCTCAACTTGAAATGATAAAATATTAGTTCCAATATTTCTTCAAAAGTAATAATAGCCCAAAGTCTACTGAATGCTTACTATGTCCCAGGAATATTACACGAATTAATTTATTTAATCCTCAGACACACAGGTCTGTTCCTTCTATACACAATTTTTTGAGGGTATTGTTATCATGAAAGGATCTAAATTCAAACACTTTTTCTGCATCTCATGGGAGAATAATGATTTTCTTGTGTGTATTTTAGATACACCATATTAGTTTCAGATGTATAATATAATGATTCAACAGTTATACACATTATAAAGTGATCACCATGTAAAACCAAGCTATCATCTTTCACTATATCATGCACATACTACATATTATTAACTATATTCCCTGTGTTACACATTGTATCCCTGTGTCTCACTTATTTTATAACTAGAAGTCTGTATTCTTTAATCACCTTCACCTATTTTGCCCATCCTTCACATAAAATCATGATTTTTATCTTTCATTCTATTAGTGTACTATATCAATCACATCTACCACTTTGCATATATTGAACCATCCTTGCATCCCCGGGATAAATTCCATTTGGTCATGAGGTTTAGCCATTTTTTTTTTAAGATTCTATTCATTCATTTGACAGAGATCACAAGTAGACAGAGAGGCAGGCAGAGAGAGAGAGGGAAGCAGGCTCCCTGCTGAGCAGAGAGCCCAATGCGGGACTCGATCCCAGACCCTGAGATCATGACCTGAGCCAAAGGCAGTGGCTTAACCCACTGAGCCACCCAGGCACCCCGGTTTAGCCATTTTAATGTGTTGTTGACTTTGGTTTACTAATATTTTGTTGCAAATGTTTGCATCTATATTCGTCAAGAGTACTGGTCTATACAAATGTCGTATGATTTCACTCAAACATGGAATTTAGGAAACAAAACAGATGAACATATGGGAAGGAAGAGAAAGAGAGAAGCAAACCATAGGAGACTTTTAACAAGAGAGAACAAACTAAGGGCTGATGGAGGGAGGTGGGTGGGGAATGGTCTAGATGAGTGATGGGTATCAAAGAGGGCACTTGTTAATTATGAGCACTGAGTGTTATATGTAAGAGATGAATCACTAAATTCTACTGCTGAAACATGTTAACTAACTAGAATTTAAATAAAAATTGGTAGGGGGAGTACTGGTCTATAGTACAGTGCCCTCATCTGGCTTTGTTATCAGGGTAACATTGGCCTCATAAAATGAGTTTGGAAATATTCCCTCCTCTTCAGTTTTTTGGAAGAGTCTGAGAAGGACTGGCATTAATTCTCTGAACATTTGGTAAAACTCACCAATCAAGCCATCTGATCCCTGGCATTTCTGTGTTGGGAGGTTTTTGATTATTGATCCAAACTCCCTGCTCATTACTGTTCTGTTCAGATTTTTTATTTCTAATTCAGTCCTGGTAGGTTGTATGTTTCTAAGACTTTATCCATTTCTTCTAGTTCATCCAATGTGTTGGCATATAATTACTCATAATATTCTCTTGTATTTGTTTATATCTGTATGGTGTCAGATGTAATATCTCCGCTTTCATTTCTGATTTTGAGTCTTCTCTCCTCTTTTCTTAGTCTAGTTAAAGTTGTATCAATTTTACCTTTTTGAAAAAACTACGTCTTCATTTCATTTATTTTTTCTATTGTTTTTCTGGTGTCTATTTCATTTATTTCCTCTCTGATCTTCATTACCTCCTTTCTTCTGCCAACTCTGAACTTAGTTTTCTAGTTCTTTTCCTTTTCTAGTTCCTTCAAGTATTAAGTTAGGTTGTTTATTTGAGATCTGTTTTCTTAATCTGTGCATTTGTTGCTATAAACTTCCCTCTCAGAACTGCGTTTGCAGCATCCCACAGGTTTGAAGGTGTTTCCATTTTCATTTGTTTTGAGATATTTTTTATTCCCCTTGTGATTCCTGCTTTGACCCATTGGTTGTTTTGGAGAGTGTTGTTGATTAAATATCCTGTTAAAAATTTATAGCTGGGGCTCCTGGGTGGCTTAGTGGGTTAAAGCCTCTGCCTTGGGGTGCCTGGGTGGCTCAGTGGGTTGGGCCGCTGCCTTCGGCTCAAGTCATGATCTCAGGGTCCTGGGATCGAGTCCTGCATCGGGCTCTCTGCTCAGCAGGGAGCCTGCTTCCCTCTCTCTCTCTCTCTCTCTCTGCCTGCCTCTCTGACTACTTGTGATTTCTCTCTGTCAAATAAATAAAATCTTAAAAAAAAAAAAAAAGCCTCTGCCTTTAGCTCAGGTCATGATCCCAGGGTCCTGGGATCGAGCCCCGCATCAGGCTCTCTGCTCAGCAAGGAGCCTGCTTCCTCCTCTCTCTGTCTGCCTTTCTGCCTACTAGTGATCTCTGTCAAATAAATAAATAAAATCTTTTTAAAAATTTTATAGCTTTTTCTGCTTGCCTTTCCTTGCTGACTTCTAGTTTCATACCATTGTGGATGGAAAAGATACTTGGTATGATTTCAGTCTTCTCAAATTTGCTAAAACTTATTTTGTGAGATTATCTATTCTGGAGACTATTACACGTGCACTTGAGAATAATGTGTATTCCACTGCTGTTGGATGGAATGTTCTTCTATAAATGTCTATTGGGGCCATTTGGTCTAACATATGGTTCAAGCCCAAAGTTTCCTTATAGATTTTCTGTCTGGTTTGCTGAAAGCGACTAAAGTCTCCAACTATTATTTTTCATGTTCTTTCATTTTCATCACTTCCCTCCATTTCCTATACTGGAATCTCTGAGGGTAAGATTCCTTATTCATATAGTTTATGGCAAGAACTTATATGGGTAGTTCATGGCTTTACTGTGGAAATGTTTAAAAAAAGATAGGTTCTGAAGATAGTGTGGGGCTGGCAAATTAGGTACTAACATGGTTGAAAAAAAGCAAGAACAGCAAAAGGTAGTACAATAACTCAAGACAATATAATTTTAATGCCAAATATGTAAGCAAGAAGAATTTTATCTTTATTAATCATCTAACTGGGGCGCCTGGGCGGCTCAGTCATTAAGCATCTGCCTTCGCTCTGGTCATGTTCCCAGGGTCCTGGGATGGAGCCCCACATCAGGCTCCCTCTCCCATTTCCCCTATTTATATTCCCTCTCTCGCTGTCTGTCAAATAAATAAAATCTTTTTTAAAAAAGAGTAATTCTATCATAGTTTTTAATTCTATCACAATCCATCAATCATCTACTTACTAGGCCTTCTTTGGAGATACCAAAATATTCTGATTTTATTTATTTCATAATTATGAGCTACCTTCCTCATTAGACAGTGATCTTCTTGAGACCAAGGACTATATATTATTTAATTCCTGTATCTTTAGTGCGACAAAATAACTGATACACTGGAAGAACTCAGGTGGGAAAGAACCCATTCCCACTACTATCAACCTAACTCGGGTTCTTATCACTTCATATGCAAGCTACCTGTGATGAATTTGTTTTTCCTACTTCTGATCTCACCCCTCTCAATTTCTTGCATATGCTTCCATTGGCATGTCACTACCCTCTTTGAAAACCTTCAGTGGGTCCTTATTTGCCTATAACATGAAGTCCTTTAACTTGATTTTCAGGGATTTTCACAAATGGCTCCAATTGACCTAACTTTATATCTCATTACAGCTTTTAAATAAAATGTATGCTACACCCTCTCTGATCCATTAATCATCGTATTCTGAACAAATTATTTTATCTCCCTATCTACTTGATACAAATCTCCTAACTTCTTCTTTCCACTTTACTAAATTCTCTCCCGTCTTCAAAGCCCAGCTCAACTCTCCCCTTCAAAGAACACTTTCTGATGTTCCCAGTCCATTAATAACCTAGGCTTCTTCGGAATTCCTATACTAATTTATCAGTTATCCTTATTTTCTATGTGCTATCTTATATTGTTATCTTTATACATATACTCCTTCCAAAAAGACTTGTAAGTTCCCTTAAAGAAGTTCCTATACCTTCCATATGCTGCTCTTTACATGTAAGATAACTAAATTGGACTAAATTACTGTTGCTAAACCTGCCTTAGGCTCACATTTTTGCTCACTCTAATCCTCCTGCCAAGAATTCCTATTCATTCACCTATGCTGATCTACATTTTCTAAGTCCCTATCTCCTCCATTTAGCATTCTCTGATCAATAGAGCCCACGGTGATCTTTTGTTCCCTCCTCTAAATTCATATAGGATTTATCAACAAGTCATGCATTTCTCATATCCTCCATTTTACTGTCAGTTGGCCGATCACACAGATATGCTTAACTTGCTGTAACAGACTGTAAATTCATTAGAGGAATGTCTTGTTTCTTATACATTTTTTTAATCTCCAACCAGACCCTAAACAACATGTTGCACCATACACAATTTCTGTTGACAAAATGAACTTAAATGTATCCAATGTGCTAAGCAAAACTGAACTCTTGTCTCCAAGAAGCAGTCAACTTTAAAAAATCCCTTTAACTCCTCTTCCCATCTCAAACACCCTAAAGCCAACCCCTCTCAGGGGGGAAAAACACATAAACATCTATCCAAACCAAATACAGTGAAGATACAAGAACTGAGTATATATTCTGTACCAACTTCCTTTCCTACAGACTGGAACTATTTTTTCTAATCAACCCATTAACAATTCTTATTAAAACAAAAAATTCTAATGGATGCCCTAAAAGTATGTTGTATGGATATCTGATCTGAAATGGGAAAGGAGATGAAAGAACTATGGTGATAATTCTTACGAACAGTCAGCTTTGACAGTGGCTGTTAGATGAGAATATCCATGTAAGCATGATTAAATTAAATCCCAGGAACCAGTGGATGTTTGCTTTTACTTCTTAGGTCTAGTGATATCCTTTTAGATCTATGCCAGGAAGGAATTAGTGTTCAGAGGATTAGGTCTTCAATATTATATCTGTCTCTTTCCCTGAATTTTCAGGATATTTTCTCACTCGTCTCAGCATGCCATTTCTGCAACCCACTCAAGTACTTGTTATTATATTATCAAGAGTAAATTTCATTTAAACATGTTACTTTAAAAATATGCTGCATTCTTGGGGGGTCTGGGTGGCTAAGTGTGTTAAATGTCTGCCTTCAGCACAGGTCATGATCCCAGCATCCTTGGATCAAGCCCTGAGTCAGGCTCCCTGCTCAGTGGGGAGTCTGCTTCCCCTCTCTCTCTCTCCTTCTGCCCCTTCCTCTGCTCATGTGTCCCCCCCATCAAAATAAATAAAAAATACGCTGCATTCCTAAACATAACTATACTGTATCTCAGAGCCAAAAACTTTTTAGGTTAAGTCATTTTTATTTTTTAATGTTAAGTCTATTGAAAAACACTGTTTACTATATCATATTTTCTCTAACAAAACTTTTCTGGAATGCATTTAATGTGTAGAATTGAGAGAGCTCTAAAACATTTTATTGTAATATTCAACAGTAAGTTCAAAAACATTAATAAAACAACATCAGGTCTTATAGAACAAGAAGGTTGGGAACAAAGTGGTTAACCTGCAAGGCTTTATGTTCTTTTTCTTTTTTTCTTTTTAAAATTAGCCTAAACAGGGCGCCTGGGTGGCTCAGTGGGTTAGGCCGCTGCCTTCGGCTCAGGTCATGATCTCAGGGTCCTGGGATCGAGTCCCGCATCGGGCTCTCTGCTCAGCAGGGTGCCTGCTTCCTCCTCTCTCTCTCTGCCTGCCTCTCTGCCTACCTGTGATCTCTCTCTGTCAAATAAATAAATAAATAATCTTAAAAAAAAAATTAGCCTAAACAAAGTGCTTCCCTTGTATCTAATTCTGACTTCCAGAAATTCTGATCTTGACTTCAGAAACCTGATTTTGCTTTTTTATACTCTTGATTTTAGGTTGGCAATGTCAATCTGATCTCCTATAATCATGTTCATATTTTTATCTACTGTGTTGGCTTTCCTAGATCACTTTATCTCAAGGTTTCTGACTCTATCTTGGTAGTCTTGTTCTAATTCAAAATCTCTTAGTTTGAATATTTGGTTTTGTATTCTTGTCACTGGTATGAACAGTAACTGATTAATCCTACCTCAGCAGTACAAAAGGAAGGGTCTGAACCATTTCACCAGTAACAAGATATCTTAATTGTAAGATTAGACATGATCTTTTTCCTTTTAAAAATTTTTACTACAGTCATGGTGTGTTTATAGAGGGAAAAAATAAAAGATACAAATTTTGAAAAGAAAGAATTAAAGCTCAAGGTGAGAAGAGTTAAGAAGACAGTAATAAGGGCGCCTGGGTGACTCAGTGGGTTAAAGCCTCTGCCTTCAGCTTGGGTCGTGATCCCAGAGTCTTGGGATCAAGCCCCACATTGGGTTCTCTGCTTGGTGGGGAGATTGCTTCCTCCCCTCTCTCTCCACCTGCCTCTCTGCCTGCTTGTGACCTCTGTCTGTCAAATAAATAAATAAAATCTTTAAAAAAAAAGAAGACAATTGTTATTAAAGAGTTCAGGACCCCTGAACTTTTAAGTTATAAAAGTCTTTAATAAATTACGTACAGAAAACTGAAGGCATGATGAAGACTGAAGAAGGAAAACTTTGATTTTTTTTAAAGATTTTATTATTTAACAGAGAGAGAGACACAGCAAAAGAGGGAACATAAGCAGGGGGAGTGGGAGATGAAGAAGCAGGCTTCCCACTAAGCAGGGAGACCGAAGTGGGGCTCAATCCCAGGACCCTGGGATCATGACCTGAGCCTAAAGCAGACAGTTAACGACTGAACCACCTGGGCACCCTCCCTTTTTTTTTATAAAGAGAGCAACAGACGCCCAACCGTTGCTACTCAATATGTGGTCCACAGACAAACGGCATCAGCATCACATGGAAAGCTTATTAGAAATGCAGATCTCAATCTTTACCCAAGACCCACTCAATTAGAATATCTTAACAAGATCTTGAGCTAATCATATACACATTAAGCATGAGTCTGAGAAGCACTAACACAGAACAGCAAGGATTTGTTCAGAAAAAGGCATACCAAATTTATTTTATCTTTTGAGAAGTTTACTTAAATGATAAAAGTCAGAGAGTAAACTGACATAATCTAACAATTTCAGGAAAAATGACTTATAACAACAGAATATTAAACCACCTGCTTTTCAACAATTTAAAGCATATGGTCTTCCCTTCTTTAGCACCACATATTACCATGTATAATATTACATATTATACAATGTAGATGTATAACCTAGAAATGTCTGTATACTGACTTCTAATGAAGCTTGACTGTAAAAGATGAAATTAAAAAAAAATCACTTGAGAGATATAGTATTTCCAACCATTTGTCAATGTACTCAAAATTTTATCCCTGCATCAAGGTGCATCATCAGAAGCCTAGGTCTACTACATTAGCTTATGGTACATAGCAGAACTGCATTCACTTACTAACACTTAATGTTCTGCACCCTTAGCTTGTATTGTTAAAATAAACTTCTCCATATAAAATATATTTATGCTTGTGCTCTAAAAATTATCATCGTCCATTATATAATGCAACTTCCTATACTGTCTACATATGCCAAGGATGTAACATAAATGAGTGAAATAGACTATAAGAAAAAGCAACTGCCAGATATATAATGAAACTTTATTATTAATTGAACAATGGTATAAGCAATGTTAACAGAGTACAAACAGGTAAGAAAACAGAAGCTACACTTTAAATTTGAAATTTAAAAATAAAAGTATTTATCAAATTTTCCTTTCGAAACTGATTTCTCTGTTGATTGGGAGATAGAAACCTGAAACTCTTCTATACCAGTATGTCAATATCCACAGGGACTGACAGGGAAAAAGTAGATAGATGCCTCCATGAAAATTTGGGTACTGTTATCAAGAGATGTCAGTTGGAAAGTGGAATGAATAAACGGCATCTAACCAAGACAATTAATATCGACTACATCTGATACTCCCAAGTTGTCTAATCAGAATTCAATACCACATTACATTACAGTTCAATTTGTAGTTCTTCTTTCATATTAGTAGTATTAATTGAGAAAGGCAAAATAAACAGTTTTTCATTATCATAATGCTGGAAATGAGAAAACATTTTAAGAATTCAATCTTTGAATACATAGTTTAGGTAATCACTTCTATCTCTGGAAGCCAATTTCAGCATAGAGAAGTGAGTCAGATTACTCTTTGCCAAATGAGTTTCCCAAAGAAATTACTTCACTGAGAACATATGAATTACAATTTACATTTGTGTAATTACTTATAAATGCATTTGCAGAGAGAGATTCAGAGTGTTTATATGGGTTGTCATAGTCACCAAAGAGGTCAAGTCTTTGAGGTGAGGAAGAAAATTTCCCGTGAATGACAGGAACAAGTTGAATTCTTTCAACAGTTCAAAAAATCTCTCTTTAGCACCCTGTCATGAATGCTGTGCAGCATCATACAGATCTCCCCTTCAGGACTGAAGTACTTCTTTCCAGGTTGTTCTTTAGGCATTACCCTGAAGAGAGCCATCTCACCCAAGATTATGCCCCCTTTCCAGGGCAGCTGGCATCCAAGACTGGCCAACACTGAGCTACAAGACATGGCCATCTTATTCTAACCAAAAACAAGTCTGAAGGACCATCCCAGTTTCAGAGTTCCCAGGGGGAGTGTAGGTAAGCTGAGGCCTTGCAACTTAACAGTAGCCAAAGTTCTCCCTTTACCTAGTCCAGCCTCCTTCTCTCCCCCTCATAGGCACTGGCCCTGAAAGTGCCCCATAGTAAACTATCTGCTCACTAAGCACCATCTGAGAAGCCTGTCTCCTGGGCAGCCCAGCCTTTGACAGCACCTCATCCAGTACGCCCCTGACTGTCAAGAAACAGAGGCAGCTTCTGCATTATGCATCAGTTTACCCAACAAAGCAACAGTCTCTGTGAAAGCCACAGAAGAATATCCATCCATGTATTATTAACATATCCACATGTTTGAGGTTTAGCTTTACAGCACAAAGTGCTTCCTGGTAAATTATACAATTACACTCTTAAAATACTTACACTCTTACACTCTTAAAAATACTTAAACCTTGTATTTAAATTTCAAATCAAGATTTTAATAACTGTTGCAGAAATATCTTCTTTAGTCACACAAATTATGTTGACCAATCAACATTAAACATGTAAAACATGGCAACTTTGCTCAAAAGTTCTGTCATATCAAAATTCTCACTGACACCATCAATAAATATGCTTTACTGGGCAGTATTACCTCTGTCTATGAAACAACAACAACAAAGAATGAATAACCCCTTTTAAAGCAACCTGTCCAATTAATTATCAACTATATCTTCAACATGCCAAACAACAGCATTTCGGATTAGATTTGCATTTGAAACTTAAGAACACATCTTGTGCCTCTCTCAATAGACACTCTTTTATAAACTGTCATCTGTGAAAGTATTTGATTCCTGGGCAATCTTTTTCCTTAATATATAACTATGAAATTGCATTTCATAATAGGATTGCTTATTTTATTCAGTTAAGATTTATGACATCAGGGGGCGCCTGGGTGGCTCAGTGGGTTAAGCCGCTGCCTTCAGCTCGGGTCATGATCTCAGGGTCCTGGGATGGAGCCCCACATTGGGCTCTCTGCTCAGCAAGGAGCCTGCTTCCTCCTCTCTCTCTGCCTGCCTCTCTGCCTGCTTGTCATCTCTCTCTCTCTCTCTCTGTCAAATAAATAAATAAATAAATAAATAATTAAAAAAAAAAAAAAGATTTATGACATCACTTTTCTGTATCCTAGCCATAATTTCTACCTTATTTTGCTTTATAATGAGTTTGTAATTTATGTTCAGTTGACAAAGACACACTACGTACATTTAACACACCAGAATCCTTTATTTCCATCACAAATAAATTTGTTTTCTCTTATTTTCTTGAAATGCCCTCTCAGTCTAGCTTACATTCTCTCACTTTTAAAAGAGATGTGGGTGCCATAAACATTTAATTTCCTCTTATATCCGCTCTATGAATAACACCACCAAAAAAGACAAGTGACAACCTGACACACAGGATAAGGTAGAAAATAAGGAAGTGTGTGGACTATGTTTAAATGGAAATGCCCCAATGTCTAAAGACGGCAATGGCCACTTAACTCCAAATGATTGCTGCTTAATGGGAATACTGACCAAGTGCTTCCAGATTTTTCAATTTTTTTTCATGAGAAGTCAGAAATTCACATTTTTATTTAAAATTGTTAAATGTTGGCAATTAATTCATCCCTATGCAACACATTTCTGACCATATCCAGCTCATGGTCTACTGATCTGCAAACCCTTTGCTATGAGATAAATTTATTTAGAATGTAGAACTGGGGGCAAAGTTTGTCAGTCTTAAAGGCAGTATTCAGGAAATGAGAGACAAAAAAGAACAACTATGAGGTATATATAAAACAAGCAATAATAATAACATAAGTCCCTCCTTATACGTAATTTCTTCAAATGTAAACGGATGAAACTCCAATCACAAGGCAGAGATTGGAAGAATAGATAAATAGAATCCCACAACGTACTGTCCAGAAGAAACTTACTTGAGATTCAAAGACACAAACAGGTAGAAAATGAAATGACAGAAGATATTCCATGCAAATAGTAACCAAAAGTGAGCAGGGGTGTTTGTAACAAAACGGACTTTAAATTTAAAAAGTTACAAAAGACAAAGAAAGACATTATACATCAATTAAAAATGCAATACAGCAAGAAGATATAACAATAAAAACAGACCATCAGTTTAAGAGAACTGAAGGTAAACCAGCGCTCTACGCTCTACGATAACAGTTGGAGACTTCAAGACCTCCTTTCAAAAATGGATAGAACAACTGGACAAAAGTAAGAAATACAGGACTTTAACAACACAATAAACCAAGAGACATATACAGCACAGTCCACCCAATAACAGAATACACATTCTTCTCAAGTGCACATGGAACATTTTCCAGGACAGACCAAATGTTAGGCCACAAATTTAAAGTGAACAGAATTTATTTATTTATTTATTTATTTATTCAGTCATTCATTCACAGAGAGAACAAGAGCAGGGCAGGGCGGAGAGGGAAAGAGAGAATATTAAGTAGGCTCCATGCCCAGTGCAGAGCACAATGTAGGGCTCAATCTCATGACTCTGAGATCAACGACCTGAGCTGAAATCAGGAGTCAGAAACCCAACTGACTGAGCCACCAGGAACCCCTCAATAGATTTTAAAAGACAGACATCATGCAGAGTTTCTTTTCTGATGACAAATGGATAAAGTTACAAATCAGTAATGGAAGAAAAGCTGAAAATATTTAGAATTTGTAGAAATTAAACAATATGCTTAATCAATGAAATGAAGAAGAAATCACAAGGGAAATTAGAAAAAACTTAAGACTGAATGAAAATGAAAATACAACCTACCTAGGCTTACAGGACACAGAAAAAACCATGCTAAGGGAGAAATTTGTATCTATAAATGTTCACATTCAATAACAAGAAAGATCTCAAATCAATAACCTAATTCTACAACTAGGGGACTAGGAAAAAGAAGAACAAACTAACCACAAAACTACCAGAAGGAAGGAAATAATAAGATTAGAGCAGAAATAAAAGAAATAGAGACTAGAAAAACAACAGGAAAAAAACAATTAAACTGGGGCGCCTGGGTGGCTCAGTGGGTTAAAGCCTCTGCCTTCAGCTCAGGTCATGGTCCCTGGGTCCTGGGATCAAGCCCCACATTGGGCTCTCTGCTCAGCAGGGAGCCTGCTTCCTCCTCTCTCTCTGCCTGCTTCTCTGCCTGCCTGTGATCTCTGTTAAATAAATAAATAAAATCTTAAAAAAAAACAATTAAACTAAGAGTTGGTTTTCTGAAAAGATAAACAAAAGTGACAAATCTTTAGCTAGATTAAGAAAAAAGGAAGACTTGAATAAAATCATGAATAAAAGAAAAGACATTACAACTGATGCTTCAGAAACGAAAGTAATTTTAGGGGCACCTGGGTGGTTCAGTCATTGGGCATCTGCCTTTGGCTCAGGTCATGATCCTAGAGTCCTGAGCTCAAGCCCCACATTGGGCTCCCTGCTCAGTGGGGAGCCTGCTTCTCCCTCTGCCACTCCCCCTGCTTGTGTTACCTCTCTGGCTCTCTCTCTCTCTGTGTCAAATAAATGAAATCTTTAAAAAAAAAAAAAGAAATGAAAAGAATTTTAAGGGACTACCATGAAAACTTATATACCAAATTGGATAACCTAGAAGAAATGCATGAATTCCTAGAAACACAACCACCTACAAAGCCTGGATCATTAAGAAATAGAAAACCTGACAGACCTATAACTAGCAAAGAGATTGAAGCAGTAATCAAAAATCTCCCAACAAAGAAAAGTTTAGGATTAGGTGGCTTTACCCCCAAATTCTACCAAATCCTTAAAGAATATATGCCAATCCTTCTCAAAGTCTTCCAAGAAATTGGAAGGGAACACTCTGAAACTTATTTAATGAAGCCAGATTTACCCTCACATCAAAAAAAAAGAAAATACCAATGGAATTTTTCACAGAAGTAGATAGAACAAGAAGCCTAAAATTTATATAGAACCACAAATGACCCTGAATAGCCAAAGCAATCCTGAGAAAGAAGAATGAAGCTGGAGGTATCATGCTCTTGGATTTCACACTATACTACAAAGGTACAATAATCAAAACAGTATAGTACTGGCATGAAAATGCACACATAGATCAAAGGAAGAGGACAGGGGCGCCTGGGTGGCTCAGTGGGTTAAAGCCTCTGCCTTCGGCTCAGGTCATGATCCCAGGGTCCTGGGATCGAGCCCC
>NC_081575.1:68523243-68530778 GCF_022355385.1 Mustela nigripes | reverse complement strand
ACTAATAAAGAAGCTTGCCACCCATCACGTTTGCGGGTCGTTCTTGCCACCGAGAGCGACACAAATGATCCAGTTAAATAGGCAGAAGACACGAAGAGATACATGTTTTCAAAGAAGACATCCAGAAGGTTAATGGACACATGAAAAGATTAAAAGATTCTCAACATCAACTCATCATCAGGGAAATACAAATCAAAACCATGATGAGGGCGCCTGGGTGGCTCAGTGGTTAAGCAGCTGCCTTCGGCTCAGGTCATGATCTCAGGGTCCTGGGATCGAGTCCCGCATTGGGCTCTCTGCTCAGCGGGGAGCCTGCTTCCTCCTCTCTCTCTCTTTGCCTGCCTCTCTGCCTACTTGTGATTTCTTTCTGTCAAATGAATAAATAAAAATCTTAAAATAAAAAAAATAAAAAATAAAAAAATAAAAAACCATGATGAAATACCACCTCACACCGGCCTGAATGCCTAAAAAGTTGACAACATAAGAAACAACAGGTGTTGGTGAGGATGTAGAGAAAGGGAAACCATCTTACACTGTTGGTGGGAATGCAAACTGGTGCAACCACTCTGGAAAACAGTATGGAGGTTCCTCAAAAAGTTAAAAAGAGAACTACCTATGACCCAGCAATTGCACTACTAGGTATCTACCCAAAGGATACAAAATACTGATTCAAAGGAGCACATGTATCCCAATGTTTATAGCAGCATTATCAAGAATAGCTAAATTATAAAAAGAACCCAAAGGTCCATCAACAGATGAGTAGATAAAGAAGATGCACGCACGTGTGCGTGTGTAATGGAATATTACTCAACCATAAAAAATGAAATCTTGCCATTTGCAAGGATGTAGATGGAGCTATAGAGGATGTGCAAGTGAAGTAACTCAGAGAAGGACAAATACCATGATTTCACTCATATGAGGAATTGAAGAAACAAAACAGATGAACATGTGGGAAGGGGAAAAAAAGAGAGGGAAGCAGAACCCAAGAGTCTCTTAATGATAGAGAACAAACTCAGGGTTGATGGAGAGAGGTGGACAGGGGATGGGCTAAATGGGTGACGGGTATTAAGGAGGGCACTTGTTCAGCAGTGGGTGTTGTATGTAAGTGATGAATCATTAAATTCTACTCATTAAACCAATATTACATTGTATATTAACTAGAGTTTAAATAAAATTCTGAAGAAAAAAATTAGGAAAGGGGCGCCTGGGTGGCTCAGTGGGTTAAGCCTCTGCCTTCAGCTCAGGTCATGATCCCGGCATCCTGGGATTGAGCCCCACGTTGGGCTCTCTGCTGAGTGGGAAGCCTGCTTCCCTTCCTCTCTCTCTGCCTGCCTCACTGCCTACTTGTGATCTGTCTGTCAAATAAATAAATAAAATCTTTAAAAAAAAAAAAAGAAAGAAAGAAAAAAATTAGAAAAAAAAAACTGTGAGGTCTAGAAATCTAAAATATATACTATCCTGTCCTTTAAGAGAAAATTTGCTACTGTAAATTGGATGAAGACAGTTGGAATGCCTACAAAATCTGAAGATAACAAACTGGGAAGAGTAAATACACCACATGATAGAATTTGAATTTACAGGATTATAACAACTGAAAAAAAATAAGCTCTAACAATCAGGTTGAAACTTAATAGCTTAAAAAATATACGTGGGATAACAAAATATATATTGATCTCTGCTCCTGGTTCCTAGCACAGAGACCTAAAACCCTTGTCATTTCCTAAGTGATAAGAACACTAGGGGCATCTCTTGTTCCAATATTTGTTTTTTGCCCTATCCCTGACACAGAGCTCCTGAAACTCCTGTAAATTCCTAAGTGATAAGAGCTCTAGTAGCATCTTTTGTTCTATTACTCTGGATGGCTCCTGGATGGGGGGCTGATCACCAGAATGACCAAGCCATGATTAGAAGATTGGAATTTTCAGTTCCCCCCAAGTCCTCCAGAGAAGAGAGAAGGACTAGAAATAGAATTAATAATTGATCATGCTTATGTGAGGAAGTCTCCATAAAACCCCAAAAGTGCAGAGTCCAGAGAGCTTCCATGCTATAAACACATATACACCAAGAGGGTATCACAGCCCAACACTGTATGCACAGAAACGCCTGTGCACAGAATTCTCCTGGATCTCACGTTATGTATCTCCTCACCCAGCTATTCATCTGTATCTTTTAACAAGTCCTTCAGTAAGCTGGGAAACAAAAGTTAAGTGTTTCCCTGAGTTTTGTGAGCCACTCTAACAAATTAATTGAACCTGAGGAGGAGGATGTTCGAACCTCTGATCTATGTCTAGTTGGTGAGAAACATAGGTGATAACCTGGGCTTGCAACTAACTTCTGATGTATGGGGGGGCAGTCTTGTGAGACCAAACCCTTAAACTGTGGGTTTCGATGCTATCTCCAGGTAGATAGTGTCAGAACTCAGTTGAATTGCAGGACACCCAACTAGTATCACAGAGAATTGCTTGGTGTGGGGAAAAACCTCCACATATTTAGTGACAAGTGAAATGTTTTGTGTGAGTAGTAAAGCATACTCACAGGAAGAAATATACATGAGAAAAACACACAGTAGGAAAGAACTAGGTATTTTCCTTTTAGTATGGCCACTGGGTACTTATTCAATCATAAAGGTAAAGGATATAGAATTCAGAGATAAGAGCAGTTGATATTATAAAGATCTAGTTTTCTAAGCGCAGTAAATTCACTATGTGATGTGGCTGTGAGGAAAGAGCTAAACTTAACATTGGTTTCATTAAAAGAAACATAGACTCTAGAGCAGTGCTGCCCAGTTGAACTTCCTATGATAATGGAATTGTTCTCTATCTGCACTGTTCAGTAAGCTCTAGCCACTTACCACATGTAGCTAATGAAACCTGATATATCTAGTGTGACTGAAGGACTTTTTTATTTTGTTTAATTTTTGTTAATTTAAATAGTTATATGGGGCTGGTTGCTACAAAATTGGATAGTTCAGGTTTAGAACATTTATCTTTTTATTATTTTTTTAAAGATTTTTATTTATTTATCTTACAGAGAAAGAACAGGAAAGCACAGGCAAGGGGAGCGGCAGAGGGAGGGGGGAACCTGGTATGGGGCTCAGTCCCAGGACCCTGGGATCATGACCCAAACCTAAGGCAGTTACTTAACCAACTGAGCCACCTAGGTGCCCTAGTTTAGAACATTTGAAACATAAAAAGCAGATACTATTGGTTAGACCACATCTGTAGTATTATGTTCATTTCCAGTTACCATACATACAAACTATAAGTGACTGACCAAATGAACAATGTTAGAATGAAATGGGGAAGAACTGTCAAGTAAAAGATTTTGATATTACCACATGGCAGAACTAGCAGCCTTAGAAATTATTGAAAAACATGTACCAATTGTATATAAGAAAAATTTTTGTGTTGTAGTTTTGTAGAAACATAATCATAATTATTATAATTAATGTATTAATTTCAAATAATATATAAATATTATTACCATTATTACAATCCCCTCTTCCATAGATATTCCAGAAGAGGCTGAATGCCTTCTCATCCAAGAAGTCATGCGTCAGGTAGGAGACTGGTCTGCAACAATGGTTGATAAGCTACAGCTTGCAGGCCAAATCCAACCAGCTACCTGTTTTTGTAAATAAAGCTTTTGGAACACAGCCAGTTCCATTTATTTACAGATTTTCTATGGCTACTTTCACACAAGAGCAGAATAAAGGAGGTGTTACAGAGAATTTATGGTTTACAAAGGCTAAAGGCCCTTTACAGAAAATGTTTACTAACTCACCTAAAATAGTGATTCTCTGAACCACTTGGAGAACTAATAAAGAAGAGAGGTCTGGGCTTGTTGGAGTAAGGCAGGGCCTGATCTCTGTATTTTTAAAAAAGTTCCCTAGTGATCACTTTGTATAACCATTTTATTGAGGTATAATTCCCATACCATACCATGCATCCATTTAAAGTACACAATTCAGTGGCTTTTAGTGTACTCATACAATTGTAAAACCATCACCCAATCAATTTAAAACATTTTCATCACATCAAAAAGAAATGCCATACCCATGAGCAGTCTCTCCCCATTTCCCCCAAGTCTCACAGCCCTAAGCAAACACTAATCTACTTCCTATCTGTATAAATGTACCTATTCTGGATAGTATATAAATGGATTGATACAATCTATGATCTTTGTGACTTGCTCCTTTCACTTAGCATAATGTTTTCAAGGTTTATCCTTGTTATAACATATATCAGTACCTGTTTCTTTTTATTTTTCTTAATATTTTAAAGATTTGAACACTAGTTAGTTAACAAACTGTTATATGAATCTTAGGTGTACAATATAGTAGTAATTCAACAGTTCCATACATCATCCTTTATTGCCAAGTAATATTCCATGGTATGGTTATATCATATTTTGTTTATCTATTCATCAGTTGATAGACATTTTGAATGTTTCCACATTTAAATATTAAGAATAACATTGCTATAAACATTCACATTGAAGTGTTTTATGGACATGAATTTCCTATTTAATTCAAGAGTGGAATTGTTGGGTCATATGGTATCTCTCTAACATACTGAATAAGAGACTGTTTTCAAAGCAGCTGCACAATTTTACATTACCACCATTAGTGTATCAGAGTTACAATTTCTCTACATCCTTGTCAACATTTGTTATTATCTGTCTTTTTTATTATAGCCATCCTAGTGGGTACAAAGTGGTTTCTTGTTGTGGTTTTGACTGATGTTTCTCTGATGGCTAATGATGCTGAGCCGTCTTTTCAAGTGCTTATTCCCCAGTAATTGTGATGAACACTGAAGTCTGGGAACCATTCAGAGGTCTGTAAATATCCTATGATCCCTTCTGACATTAACAGCCCCATACAGATAGAGCCGGAGAAGTGCATTACTCATAGAACTGCACTTGCTCGTGCTTTCCTGTTCCGCCTGACACCGTCCTGTAGGCTAACCTAGGCCTAACCTCCTGTTTTTTACAGCCCCGACTACCTTACTCCACTTTTTATTTCTTTTTCAAAATTTTAACGTTAATTTTATTTTTTATTTTTTTTTAAAGATTTTATTTATTTATCAGAGAGAGAGAAGGGGAGAGAGCGAGCACAGGCAGACAGAATGGCAGGCAGAGGCAGAGGGAGAAGCAGGCTCCCCGCTGAGCAAGGAGCCCGATGTGGGACTCGATCCCAGGACGCTGGGATCATGACCTGAGCCAAAGGCAGCTGCTTAACCAACTGAGCCACCCAGGCATCCCTTAACGTTAATTTTAAAATTAACTTGACTCTTGGCTGTTTAAATCATTAAGCAAACATTTCCATCTTCTAATTTGATAAGCACAATGGCAAATGCAGTGCTCTGTGAATACAGATGGATATAAATGGATATATTCAATATATATTAATGGAAATCTTAAAAAAATGTTAGTCTTTAGAGAAAAGAAAATCAATTCTACTGTACCTTTCATGATCCATCAGCAGTTTAGCAACATTCAGACAAAAGTCTAGAGACATGTCAAGATGCATTATTTCCATGACAGCTAAAAAAGAAAAAAAAATGAAATAATCATATCAGTTTCATTTCAGAGGAAGCTGAACTATTTTCAGTAATTTTTCTCTGTTCAAAATCTACTTTCTAAATGTTTGCCATAGACCATGCCTTACCTAATAATTTATAAAAACCTTTTTATAAAATAGTAACATCCAATGCTAGAATGTAGTGAAACATGTACTCTTCTATGGATGCCAAGTAACTTGGTACAATCTTTTTGAAAAGCAATTTGGCAATACTGTATACTAAGAACACAGTGGTTAAAAGCTTGGGACCCTGGGCACCTGGGTGGCTCAGGTGGTTAAGCAACTGCCTTCAGCTCAGGTCATGATCCTGGACTCCTGGGATCGAGTCCCACATCAGGCTCCCAGCTCAGTGGGGAGTCTACTTCTCCCTCTGACCTTCTCCTGTCTCATGTGCTCTCTCTCCCTCTCAATAAATAAAATCTTTAAAAAAAAGTTTGGGACCTCAAGTCAAGATAGACTTATATTTGAAACCACTTGCCACCTATATGCCATAGGCAAGTTACTTAGTTCTTCTGTGCCTTAGTATTGTCATCTGTAAAATGGGAATGTATCATCAATCTCTTAGGTTTGTTGAGAGGGTTACATGGGATAACTAATGTAAATTACATAGTAAAGCACCCAGCACTTAGTAAACACTCAGTAAATGAAAGCTACTGTTATTTTTATGCATTCCCTCTACTACAAAAAGTGTACTTCTGAAAAGTCATCTGAAATGAGGGAAAATGTTTATAAGCAAAGATATTAAAATCAGTATAGATTATAATAACAATGAAAAGGAAATATATTCTTGAGTGTCCACTATAGGCAGGTGATAAACTATTACAAAAACCATTAAAAGTGTTGAGTGTGAAAGAACAGAGAAAAATGAATATGCTCCACTATGAAAAATGTTTGTAAGATTAGTAAGTGAAAAATCAGAAAATAAAGCCTGCATGTACTATATAGTCAAAATTCTATAAAACAAACAAATTTAACCAAAATAGAAAAAGCACTGAAAATAAATGATCAAATTGCTAGAAGTGATTGTGTTCAGACTCCTTATTTACCAAATTATCTAATGAGTGTAGTCTCTGTGCTTGGTGCTAAAAACCCAGTAGTGGAAAATACACACAAAAATACCTATTGTCAGGAAACTTACATTCCCGTAAATGGCAGTACTATGTATATTTTTAGTATTTTCCAAAAGTTTCCTTAATGGGTATGTGCTACCCTTTCATAATAAAAACAATTTTGTTTATTTTTTTTTCAGTTTTTCTACTACAAAAAATACCAGTGAAACTCTAATTCCAGCAGTTAGATTGACCATTCTAAGAGTAAAGTACTTCTACTAGCAAAGAAATGATGGGATTGGGAGGGAGACAAACCATAAGGGACTCTTAATCTCACAAAACAAACTGAGGGTTGCTGGGGGGAGGGGGGTTGGGAAAAGGGGGTGGGATTATGGACATTGGGGAGGGTATGTGCTTTGGTGAGTGCTGTGAAGTGTGTAAACCCGGTGATTCACAGACCGGTACCCCTGGGGATAAAAAAATATGTTTATAAAAAATAAAAAATTATAAAATGAAAAAAAAAATGCAAGTTTCAACACATTCTCTCAATACAACAAAGTAAAAGATAATTTAATATTTTAAGGTGTAGAAAACTTGGGATTCAGGGAAGTCTCCTAAATTGTAATCTAACATTGAGACTTCATTAGTCTGAATATCAAGAGACTAAATAAAAACAATATGGCCATAAAGAATAGTTTCATTTTATTTATTTTTTTTTTAAAGATTTATTTATTTTGACAGAGAGAAATCACAAGTAGACAGAGAGGCAGCCAGAGAGAGAGAGAGAGAGAGTAGCAAGCTCCCTGCTGAGCAGAGAGCCCGACGCGGGACTCGATCCCAGGACCCCGAGATCATGACCTGAGCCGAAGGCAGCGGCTTAATCCACTGAGCCACCCAGGCGCCCC
>NC_081575.1:68517862-68523143 GCF_022355385.1 Mustela nigripes | reverse complement strand
GGCTCTCTGCTCAGCAGAGAGCCCGACGCGGGACTCGATCCCAGGACCCCGAGATCATGACCTGAGCCGAAGGCAGCGGCTTAATCCACTGAGCCACCCAGGCGCCCCAAGAATAGTTTCATTTTAAACTCTGCTTTTTATCAGCATTTTGATAAATATTATAATGAGGAATTGTAATCTAAGATCAATCAATTTTAAAGTAGGTGACTTCATAATCCCTTTGCTCTTCTTATATTGTATAGGTTTAAGTAAGCCTATTCCTTTAAATGGTTAGTTGGTTTATTCTCCTAGTGGAAAAAAAAAGTAGAGTTGCCTTCCTGGTTCCTAACATTTTTCAGCCTGTGTATACTGAGATGACACTGTTATGTAGAAATACAGAATCTTCTATACACTTCAGCTTCTAAGGTCTCCTAGTGATTAGCTAAAACTCTAGAAGTCACAGAAAGTTTTAGGTGTACTAAATTAGAACTAAATTTAGAGCTACTACCAAATTTGATCATTATCCTATTTATTAAAAATTATTATTATTTATGGGATAATTAATTATATTAGAATATAATTTTATATAGTAAAAAATACAGCTCTTTAATGCAACTAAATTTTCATGTAGAAAAAAATAAAGCATATACACATTAAAATAATTTAAATTATTTTTATGGCTAAACACTATTGAAATATTGTTAAGGGGCCAGTGTGCATAGACAGACTTTTTGTAGTAGTAACAGTAATAATTAACAGCTACAAAAACAGGTAACAGGTTTTGCACACTAACTCTGTACCAGGGATACTGCTAAATGCTTTATATACATTTTCTCAGGGATTCTCAAAATAACACAATGAGGTAGACATTATTATTTTATCTCTTTTAAAGATGAAGAAACTTAAGCACAGAAAAATTAAGTGACTTGCCAAATGACTCAAACATGTATATCAGGATGTTTATTCTGTGAGGTATACATTCTAGACCCTTAAACATTCTGAAAAAGGGGGGCGGGGCGCCTGGGTGGCTCAGTGGGTTAAAGCCTCTGCCTTTGGCTTGGGTCACGATCCCAGTGTCCCAGGATGGAGTCCCACATCAGGCTCGCTGCTCAGCAGGGAGCCTGCTTCCCCCCTCTCTCTCTGCCTGTCTCTCCGCCTACTTGTGATCTCTTGTCTGTCAAACAAACAAACAAATAAATAAATAAAATATTAAAAAAAAAAAGAATTCTGAAAAAGAGACACCTGAGTGGTACACTCAGTTAAGTGTCCAACTATTGGTTTCAGCTCAGGTTGTGATCTCATAATCGTGAGATCAAGCCCCATGTTGAGCTCTACACTCAGTATGGAGTCTGCTTAAGACTCTCTCTCCCTTCCCCTCTGCCTTTCCCCCACCTTCTAAAATAATAAATCTTAAAAAGAAGAATTTTGAAAAACAAATAGAAATGTTTATACAAGTAATTATAAAAAGCACAGCACTACAAAGGCTTTTTCCATCCAAAGTTAATATTTTTTCATGATGATAGACAAATTTGGAAGGGCAGCTGTAATTTTTGCTAAACTAAAAAACAAACAAACAAACAAACAAAACCCAAAAACTTAACAGTTTTTATTCAGCTCTTTTTTTACTATTAAATCTCCAACTAGTCCCTCTTCCTTCTCTTTTTCTTCCTAGCTGACAAGCCTCTCCTTTTTCTACGTGATCAATTTCTTTCTCAGTCACTATCAAATCACACTTGTTAGGATACTATAAAAGATCCTATATTAAACAAACTGGAAATGATATTTCAAAATTGTGTGTTCTTCATATAGAGATGATACCTTCAAGGAGTTCTTCATTAGCTATTTCACTCTTCAAGAGGATTTTCATCTTTAAGAAAAGCCCAGCTGGATTCAAATATTCCTATTTTAAATAGAGAAATTCACAGTGACATTAAAACTGTAGAATGTAAAAGACAATTTTCAAGTAATTTGCCTGTTTTATTTAACCACAAGAGAATGACTCATGATCAAAAAAATCAAAATTATAGAAGATCAGATCATAAAATCCAGTTTATCTGCGAGAATATTTTTTGATATTTAACTTAATCTAAATAACACAAGGAAAAAACATTTAAACATTTGATCGAGTGGCAAGCACTTAATGGCAAGGTCAATACTTAAACTGTGACTGTAAGGCCATATTCTTGACTTGATAAGCAAAACTCCACATGTCAAATTATATTTGCTTTCTTTTGAGATTTTAGTAACAACTAATGTCCTTTGGAAATATGGCTGAATGAAATGAAAATGTACTGTCTTCCCTAAGGATATGCCAGTCATATTTACTATTAATAACAATGTACTCTGAATAGTTTTTCTATGGTTCTACGGTATCTGTGGTCTCTTGCCTGGTTCCACTTTGCCTGACAGGATACATATTTAAACAGCTAGCTCAGTATAAAAGAATAGTCTAGGCCCACAGAAGAGAACCTTTTTCACTACAAAGTCATTCAGCCTCTACACGAACATTGTACTTATTTGCTCCAACCTTGGCAAATAATTATAGCAATTCATGTTTGAGATGCCTTAAGAATGGAAAGTTAGGGAAAGTATGCATTGGTATTAAAAGGGTTCACAAATATAGATGCCATCAATACAAATAATAAACCGAGGTTGCAGATTTTAATTTACTGCATTGTGACATTTCCTGACAGACATGTTGGAATAGGTCTTGGATTCAATTCCCTTTTACTTTCAGAGATGTACAGGTCTCCCAGAGTTTGGCGGGATCTCTTTTCCTTCAGTCTACTATACTCACACAAGCTGACATTCTGGTTTTCCCTTTGATTTCATTACCAAACAACTCCAGAGAATGGACAAACACTCTTTCATTGTATAATCATGGATTCACTTCTGTAAACATTTGCACTGTAAGGTCTATCCATGTCTCCTGAAATTATACTTTCAGAAATCATAATTACCTGTTAAATCTATTAGCTTTCTCCCTATAATTAATATTCTTATCTTTCCTGTAACTTTTCTCACTATTGTTTCTCACTCTTATTCCTTAGATTTCTACTTACTTCTTTTTCTTTTTCCCAAACAGTTATTTGAAAAAAGGATCCATACAACAAATTTTCAAGGCAAGTTATCCATAAATCCCATTTTGCAGAAGAGAAAGCTGAGGCTCAGTTGGAGTCACTTACACACAGTGACATAGTTGCTAAGTGGTAGAACCAAACTTTGAATTCAGAAATTTCTGACTCTAAGGGATATAACCTTTCCACTGTAATAAGCCATCTCTTGTGAAGCTTTTTCTACATTCGGCCTGCCTTTTATTTATTGTCCAATTCTCCTGCAAGTTTTAAAGATAAGTTTGCCATTTTTTTAGTTCAAAGTTTATCACACACATACACGATTATATAAAATACATATGCATAGTTTACAGAATAATGATAAAACAAACACCCATGAACTAATCACACAGATAAAGAAACAGAGAATACAACCACCATAGGCTCTCTGTATATTTGGGGGCACCTGGGTGGTTCAGTCATTAAGCATCTGCCTTTGGCTCAGGTCATGATCCCAGAGTCCTGGAACTGAGCCCTGCATCAGGTTCCTTACTTGGCGGGAGGTCTGCTTCTCCCTCTCCCACTCCCCCTGCTTGTGTTCCCTCCCTTGCTGTATCTCTGTCAAATACCCAACATAGGGCCCCGAATTCACAACCTCAAGTCCAATAGTCACAGCTCTACCCACTGAGCCAGCCAGACACCTATCTTACCCACAAAGGTAAACACCACCTTGAATTTTGTGTAGTAATTCCCTTTCCCTTCTTTATAGATACTCAATATATTGTTCAGTTTTGCCTGCATTTGACTTCACTTAAAACAAAAATATAAACTCTTCTTGGACTTGCTTCTTTCATTCAATGTCATGATTTTCAGATTCATTTATGTTGATATATGGAATTTGTTTTCATTACTGTATACCAATATCCTCAAAAGGTATTCCTTGATCAGCATTAACTGAAAACTTATCAGAAATGCAGGTCTCCACAGACCTGTACTCCTGGGGATAAAAATATATGTTTATAAAAAATTAAAAAAGAAAATTAAAAAAAAAATAAAGAAATGCAGGTCTCATCCCAAATCTACTGAATCAGAAAATATGGGTGGGGTCCTATAAACTATGTATGTGTGAATTTTATTTTTAAGAAAAAGGATAAAATCATTATTATTGATTTGCATTATGAAAAGCTGCCATTTCAACATAAATTCTAGTACTTGTTTAGTAAGGTAATAAACACTGTGTTTTAATAGGAACTCTAGTTAATCCTTATGCATGCTAAAGTCTGAGAAGGACTATTGTACAGTATTCCATTGCATGACTATATCAAAATTTATCTATCCATTCTACTTTAAACATCAAAGTTATTTTCAACCCAACTGCTATTTTGAACAATCCTGGCATCAGCTTCTGTACAATTCTCCTAGCATACAAATGCAACAACTTTTTTCCAAAGTATATACCTAGAAGTGAAGTTGCTGGGTGGTTGGATATGGTTAAGTTCAACTTTATCAAGTAATGTCAGACTGTTATCCAAAATAGCTGTAACATGGGACGCCTGGGTGGCTCAGTCAGTTAAGTGACAGTGACCCTGATCTCGGGGTCGAGAGATCAAGCCCTGTGTCACACTCCATGCTGAGCATGGAGTTTGTTTGTTCCCCTCCCCATGCTCTTCTACCCACTCGCTCACTCATGTTCTGTCTCAAGTAAATAAATAAAAATCTTCAAATACCTGTATCAATGCTCAAAGCACTAGGAGTTAGAAGGCACTTACTCAACTGATAAAGGGCATCTATGAAAAATTCACAGCTAATACCATACTGAATGGCGAAATACTTAAAGATTTCTCCACACGATTAGGAATAAGAAAAAGAAGTCTTCTCTTGCCACTTCTAGTCAAAATTATAATAAACATGCTTGCCAGGCAATTAGGGGAGAAAAAGAGGTAAAAGGCAACCCGACAAAGAAAGAAGTAAAATTAGCTCTGTTTGCAAATAACATGATCTTGTATATAGAAAATCCTATTTCCTACAAAAACATCAATAGTATTTTACACAGAACTAGTACAAATATTCCTAAACTTATATGAAAACACAAAAGAGGGGCGCCTGGGTGGCTCAGTGGGTTAAGCCGCTGCCTTCGGATCAGGTCATGATCTTAGAGTCCTGGATCGAGTCCCGCATCGGGCTCTCTGCTCAGCGGGGAGCCTGCTTCCCTCTCTCTCTCTCTGCCTGCCTCTCCATCTACTTGTGAT
>NC_081575.1:68424756-68517462 GCF_022355385.1 Mustela nigripes | reverse complement strand
GACTTCAAGTTATATTATAAAGCTGTAGTGATCAAAACAGTATGGTACTGGCACAAAACAGACACATAGATCAATGGAACAGAATAGAAAACCCAGAAACGAACCCACAACTATATGGTCAATTAATCTTCAACAAAGCAGAAAAGAATATCCAATTGGAAAAAGAGTCTCCTCAACAAAGGACAGAAACATGCGGAAGAATGAAATCGGACCACTTTCTTACACCATACACAAAAATAAATTCAAAATGGATAAGAGACTTAAATGTGAGACAGGAAACTATAAAAATCCTAGAAGAGAGCACAGGTAGTAACCTCTCTGACATCAGTTATAGCAACTTTTTTGTAGATAGGTTCCCTGAAGCAAGGGAAACAGAAGAAAAATAAACTACTGGAATTACTTCAAAATAAAAAGCTTCTGCACAGCAAAGGCAACAATCAACACAACTAAAAGGCAATGTAAAATCAGAAAGATTATCTGCAAATAACAAATCCTATAAAGGGTAAGTATTTAATACATATAAAGAGTTTACACAACTCAAAACCCTAAAACCAAATAATCCAATTTAAAAATGAGCAGAAGACATGGACAGATGTTTCTCCAAAGAAAACATACAGATGGGCAACAGACACATGAAAAGACGCTCAACATCACTCATCATCAGGGAAATACAAATCAAAACTCCAATGAGGTATCACCTCATATCTGTCAGAATGGCTAAAATCAACAACACAAGAAACCACCGGTGTTGGCAAGGATGTGGAGAAAGCGGAACCCTCATGTACTATTGGTGGGAATGCAAACTTGTGTAGCCACTCTGGGAAACAGTATGGAGGTTCCTCAAAAAGTTAAAAAGAGAAATACCCTATGACCCCGCAATCACACTACTGGGTACTTACACAAAGAATACAAAAACACTAACTCAAAGGGATACATGCACCCCTATATTTATAGCAGCATTACTTACCATACCCAAGATACTGAAACAGATCAAATGTCCATTGACTGATGAATGGATGATGAAGCTGGGATCTACACACACACACACACACACACACACACACACACACCCAGAGGAATATTATTCAGCCATAAAAAGAAGGAAATCTTGCCATTTGCAATGACATCAATGGAGCTAGAGAGTATAATGCTAAGCAAAATAAGTCAATCAGAAAAAGACAAATACCATATGATTTTCCTCATCTGTGGAATTTAAGAAATAAAACAAAAATGGACAATGAAAAAAAGAGATGAATCAAAAAACACATTCTTAACTATAGAGAACACAATAATGGTTACCAGAGGAAGGTGGGCGGGGGGGATGAAATAGGTGAAGATGATTAAGAGTACACTTAACATAATGAGCAGAGTAATGTATAGAATTGTTGAATCAGTATAGGGTACACCTGAAACTAGTATAACACTGTATGTTAAATATGATGGAATTAAAATTTGAAAATAAGCTGTAATAGAAACAATCCACTTACATAACACTAGGGGGTAAAAAAAGAATGGGATCTTGCTATTTGCAACATCATGAATGGCTCTAGAAGGTATTATGCTGTGAAGTCAGACAAGAAAAATACCATATAATTTCACTTATATGTGGAATCTCAAAAACAAAAGAAAACAAAACAAACAGACTCATAAATACAGAGAACAAACTGATGGTTGCTAGAGGGGAGGGAAGTGAAGGCAAGGGCAGAATAGGTGAAGGAGATTAATAGGTACAAACTTCCAATTAGAAAACAAGTCACAGGGGCACCTGGGGTCGAGCTCTCTGCTCAGCGGCAAGCCTGCTTCCTCCTCTCTCTCTCTCTGCCTGCCTCTCTGCCTACTTGTGATCTCTGTCAAATAAATAAAAATAAAATCTTAAAAAAGAAATTTTAAAAAAAGAAAACAAGTCACAGGGATGAAAACTACAATGTAGGGAATATTTTTTTAAAGATTTTATTCACTCATTTAAAGCACACAACTCAACACTTTGGTAAATACACCATCACAAGTCAGTTTCAGAACATTTTCAACACCACAAAAAGAAACCCTGTACCCTTCAGTAGTCATTCTCTATTTCCCCCATTCTACTTTATGTCTATATATATATTTGCCTATTTTAGACATTTCATATAAATAGAATGATATAATGTGTGTTCTTCTGTGGATGATTTCCTTCAATTAGCATCATATTTTCAAAGTTCATTAATATTGTAGCATGTATCAGTATTATGTTCATTTTTATACCTAATATTCTAGTATATGGATATACCATTCATTATTTATCCATTCATCAGTTGATGGACATCTGGGCTGTTTCCATCATTTGGCTAGTGTAAGTAAGGGTGCTAGAAACATTCATACAGAAGTTTTTGTGCAGACACATTTTCAGTTCTTTTAAGTATATAACTAGGAATGGATTTGCTGGATCATACGGTAACTCAGTGTTTAACTTTTTGAGGAACTGCCAAATTGTTTTCCAAAGTGGCTGTACCATTTTACATTCCTGCCAGGAGTATACATAGGTTGTAATTATTCTACATTCATACCAACAACTGTTTTTGTCCATTTTTTTGAATTATAGTAATATTAGTGTGAAGTGATTCCTCAATGTTCTTTTGATTTTCATTTCTCTGATAATTAATGATGTTGAGCACCTTTCCATGTGCTTATTGACCATTGGTATATATATTTCCTTTGAAGAAATGTCTATTCAGATCTGTTGTTCATTTTTAATTAGCTGTTTGTCTTACTAGTGAATAGTAAGAGTTTTTTTATTTATTCTGGATAATAGACACTTATCAAATATATAATTTGTGAACATTTTCCTCCCATTTTATTGGAAGGATCCCATGGGTCATAGTTGCACTTTCTTGATGATTTTATTTGAAGCAAAACTTTTCACTTTAATGCAGCCCAGTTTTATCTAATTTTCCTCTTTGCTTGTGCTTTTGGGGGCTTGTTGAAGCATCCAAGTCTTTTTCAATAAAATTGTACCAATAAATTTTCAAAAATAACCTTATAAAACAACATAAAGCTATCAAATTTTAATTTGCCTCCAAGAACAGATATTTAAAATTTTTTACTATAAGTTCCAGTTCCAGCCAAAATGGAGCATTACTCCTAAATCTTCTACTAATAACAACTAAAAACTCTGAACAAGATATACAAAGTAACAACCTGAGGACTCTGAAAAGTAAAAAAAAAAAAAAAAATTCAGTGAGGCATAAAAACATGGAGAAGTGAACTGAGTGGGAATGGTGAGTTTCCTAAGATTTTTCTTTTCTTTTAAAAATCTAATGGTATATGGGGCACCTGGGTGGCTCAGTCAGTTACACATCCACCTTCAGCTCAGGTCATGATCCCATGGTCCTGGTCCTGCATTGGGCTCCCTGCTCAGCAAGGAGTCTGCTTCTCCCTTTCCCTCTACTCCGCCCCACTCGTATTCTCTCAAATAAGTAAATAAAATCTTTTTAAAAAAATCTAATGGCAGGGTGCCTGGGTGGCTCAGTGAGTTAAGCCTCTGCCTTTGGTTCAGGTCATGATCTCAGGGTCCTGGGATCGAGGCCTGCACTGGGTTCTCTGCTCAGCAGGAAGCCTGCTTCCTCCTTCCCTTCTGCTTGTCTCTCTGCCTACTTGTGATCTCTCTCTGTCAAATAAATAAGTAAAATATTTAAAAATACATATATATTTTTAAAAATCTAATGGTAGATGAAATTTGTTTCTCTTCTGCCTAATCTCTAAATGAGGCTGAAAAATTTATTCACCCAGATAAATTTTCTTTTGGCCTGGAGAATTTTTTAACAGGCTCTGACCTTGTGTATAGATATGGAGTTCAAATTTACACTACTCATATGGTCCAAGAACTGATAATCCAAAAAATCAAAATAAAAGTAGCCAAAAGAGTGATACCTCATGGACATATGGCAAAAGCAAACAGTTTCTTTGTAGGGCCATGACATCAGTCAAGGTTGTATAGGATTCTAAAAGATTAACTTTCAGGGTGCCTGGGTGACTCAGTGGGTTCAAGCCTCTGTCTTTGGCTCAGGTCATGATCCCACGGTCCTGGGATCAAGCCCCACTTCGGGCTCTCTGCTCAGCAGGGAGCCTGCCTCCCCCACCCCGCCTGCCTCTCTGCCTACTTATGATCTCTGTCAAATAAATAAATAAAATCTTTTAAAAAAAATATTAACTTTCATTAAAGATAAACTAACAATTCATACTTTGAAAACAGGAATACTAGGAACAGCAGGATCAACCTCTTTCCAGGTAACTTGCCTGCATTTCATAACTATACTTCACATGTTCAAAAGTTCATTAGAGACTTCTACACTTACAACCAAAACAACTGAAAGCAGGGAAGCAATCACCTATGTGTATAGCCACATTCACAGCAGCATTATTCACATCGCCAAAGGTAAAAATAACCAACATGTTCATCAATGAATAAATGGATAAACAAAATGTGGGACATACATACAAAGGAATACTATTTCAGCCTTAATAAGGAAAAAAAATGATACATGTTATAACACAGGTGAACCTTGTGAACATTTTGATACATGAAATATGTCAGTCACAAAAAGAGAAACAGTGTTTGATTTCATTTATATGAGATATCTAGAAGAGCCAAATTCAGGGACAGAAAGAATGGTAACTGCCAGGAACTAGAGGGAAAAGAAAATGGGGAATTATTATTTAATGGATACACGTTTACATTTTGTAAGAAGAAAACTTCTAGAGATGGATGGTAGTGATGGTTGCAAAATATAAATATACTAAATGCCACTCAACTATACACTTAAAATTGGTAAGCTGGTAAGTTCTATGTTATGAAAAATTTTTAAATATGAAAGCAGGGGCACCTGAGTGGCTCAGTGGGTTAAGCTGCTGCCTTCAGCTCAAGTCATGATCTCAGAGTCTTGGGATCGAGTCCTGCATCGGGCTCTCTGCTCAGCAGGGAGCCTGCTTCCCTCTCTCTCACTCTGCCTACTTGTGATCTCTCTCTGTCAAATAAACAAAATCTTTTAAAAATATATGAGAGCAGGAATGGTTATATTAACATCAGATAAAAGATAAAAAGATAAAAAGATAAAAAAAAATTATCAGGAACTGAGAAGAACATGATATGATGAGAAAAGGGTCAATCCACCAAGAAGAAATAGTAACTTTAAATATGTATGCACCAAACAAAAGAGCTGCAAAATATTTGAAGTAGCAACTTATAGAAATAAAACTATTGTTGGAGACTTCAACACTTCCACCTCAAAAATTCAAAGAACTAGATAAAAATTCAGTAAAGATATAGAAGAAATCAACAATATCATCAATCAAGAGAATCTAACTGACATTTACAGAACACTCCACCCAAAAAGAGCTGAACACACATATTTAAAGTATTTGCAGAATATTTACCAATATATACTATATCCTGGGCTTTAAAACAAACCATGAAGAAACTGGAAAGACAGTCTACACACTGGGAGATATTTGCAAACCAGATATGTGACAAAGAACTCTTAACATGTATATATAAAGAACTCTCAAACTTAAGAGTAAAAAATTGAACAATCCAATTATAAAATGGACAATCCAATTATAAAATAACAAGTTTATTTATAATAGCAGAATCTGAAGAGACATTTCACCAAAAAGGAGCACATACAAAGGTGTTCAATAACATTAGTCATTAGGAATGTATGAATTAAAACCACCACATTCCTATTAATAGGGCTAAAATATTAAAAAAACAGTGACAATACCAAATGCTAGGAAAAATGCAGAGAAATTAGAACTCTCATAGATCATTGGCTGAAATGAAAAATGGTACAGCTGCTCTTTTTCTCAAGACATATTTATTTACTATAGAAAGAGAGAACGAGCATGGGGTGAAGGGCAGAGAGAATCTCAAGAAGACACTGAGCATGGAGTCCAACATGGGACTCAATATCATGACCTGGAGATCACTACCTGAGCCAAAACCAAGAGCAGGAGGTGCCCCAATACAACCACTCTTGAAAACAGTTGGGCAATTTCTTAAAAACCAAATAACCCCAGAATCACACACCAGGCATTTATCCCAGGAAAATGAAAACTTACATCCACACAAAAACCTATACACAGATTTTCATAACAAGTTTATTTATAATAGCAGAATCTGAAAACAACCAAGATCTCCTTTCACAGGTGAATGGTTAAACAAACTGATTCCATCTATACCATGCACTACTCGGCAATGAAAGAAACCAACTATTGATACACAGGAAGTTGGATGGATTTCAAGGGTATTATGCTAAGTGAAAAAAGCCAATCTCAAAAGGTCACAAACTGCTTAATATTCTTGGAATGACAATATTACAGAGATGAAAAATAGAGATTGCAAGGGCTTAGGTGTGAGGCCATGTGTGAGTGTGAATTAAAAGGTAACATGAGAGAAATGTCTGGAATGATGAAATAGTTCTGTATCTTACTGCCATGGTAGTTACATGAATCTACACATGGGTTAAGATGGCACAGACCTATACACATACACTATACCAATGATAATATACTGGTTTTGCTATATTACAGTAATGCAGCAGGTAATCATTAGCGGAAACTTGGGGAAGGACACACAGGACCTTGTGCTATCTGCGGGAGAGATGGTAAAATTTTCTTCTGAATCCTAACCATGATTGCTTTTATTATTTTATTATTTATTATTTTATTATTATTTGTACTACTTTTGTAACTTCCTATGAATCTGTAACTATTGCAAAATAGAGCTTTTTTAAAAGAAAGAATGTGAAGATATTTCTAAGCATATAAATGTTGAAATTAGTCCTCATCGGTACAGCAACACTACAAGAAATGTTAAAGATGTCTGAAACGGTTAATTTTATGTGCCAACTTGACTGGGTCACAGGGTACCTAGATATTTTGTCAAACATTATCCTGGGTCTTTCTGTTTCTGGATGATATTAACGTTCAGATCAGTAGACGGAGTAAAGAAGATTGACCTCCATGATGTGAGTAGGACTTATCCAATCAGGTGAAAGCTTGAACATAAAAAAAATGCTTACCCTTCCCTGAATAAAAGAGAACTCTTCCTGACTTACAGATTTTGAACTGGGACACTGGCTTTATTCTGCCTTTGGACAAGAACTAAAACACTGGCTCTTCTTGAGTTTCAAGTTTGCCAGCCTTCAACCTGAAACTACATCATTGGCTCTCCTGGTTCTCAGGCCTCTGGACTCAGACTGGAACTACATTATCAGCTCTCTTGAGTCTCCAGCTTACCAACTCACCCTGCAGATCTTGACACTCACCAGCCTCCACAAGGGTGTGAGACAATTCCTTATCATCTCCCCCCAACCCTCTCTTTCCATATCTATATACAACTATGTAGGTATAGATGTAGATATACACAGAGACATAGACATATAGATATCTCCTATGGTTTCTCTGGAGAATCCCAACACAATGTTCTTCAAACAGAAGAAAAATAACATAAGATGGAAATTTCGATATATACAAAGGAATAAAAATCATTTGAAATGGTAACTACATGTGTAAATATGTAAGATTTTATTGTTTATTATCACTTTAAAAGGAACATTGACAAAACAAACAAAAATCGTAAGACATATTATAAATTTTATACCAGATGTAAAAGTAAAATGTGCAACAATAGCATACAGGTCATGCTGGGAGATATGGAAGTATATTATGATGACATATGAAGGTAGACTAAGATAAGCTACATAGTATAAACACTGAAGAAGCCACTACAATAACAAAACAAAGAGTTATAACTAATAACCCAACAAAAGAAATAAAAATGAATCTTAAAAATTACTCAAATATGTGATATGAGAAGGCCTTTCTAATCACTCTCTTCAAAATTTCCTTGGCTAGTCTCACTACTTATTCTAGATAATCCTTAGAATCTTTTCATAATATTCCAAAATAAATTCTTCCGGAGGTTGGTATAAAAATTACACAGCTTTCATTCACTATTTTGAAAAAATATTCTAATAATCCAAAAGAAGGTAGTAAAAGAAGAAAGAAGGGAATAAACCACTAATTGGACAATTAGAAAATCAACAAGATGATAAACTCAAACTTAACCAGATCAATAATCACATCATATGTAAACATTCTAAACACCACAGTTGAAAGACAGAGATTGTCAGATACAACAAAAGAAGCAAGACATACAAGACATGCTCTTTAAACACAAAGACCTGAGTAATGAAAAGGACACAAGATATACAATGCTAACATTTCGATGGAAGCTGAAGTAACTATAATAATAAAGACAAAGTAGGTTAAAGAGCAACTGCGGCACATAGCCATGAAATGAGGTATTACTCAGCAATATGGGAATAAACTATGCACACACACAATATGAATGAATCTCAGAATAATTATGCTGAGGGAGCAGAGCCACATAAAACAAGAATATATTCTCTATGATTTCATTTGTATAAGTCTCTAGAAAATACAAACTAATCTATGATGACAGAAAGCAGATCAGCTGTTATTCAAGGAAAAGTGGGAGAGAGAGTTGACAAAAGGACAGGAAGAAACTTTGAGGAGTGAGGCATATATGCAATATCCTGATTGTGGTGATTGTTTCACAGGTATATATATATATGTTAAAAGTCATCAAATTTTATACTTTAAATATGGGCAGTTTATTTTATGTTCATTATATCACAACAAAACTGGTAATTAATAAGAATTATGAATCAGTTAAAAAAATAGGAATACACAAATCCATACTGATAATAAATGAAATAAGCTAATAAGTAATAAAATAATAAATAAATATTGAATAAATGTTTATAGTAGAATGCTGACTGCCAACTGGTAAACATGGAGGGTGTGCTAAAAGTTGAAAAATGATCATTTGGCAGGGTGCCTGGCTGGCTCAGTCAGTAGAGCATGTGACTCCTGATGCCAAGGTTGTGAGTTTGAGCCCCACATTTGGTGTAGAGATTACTTAAAAATAAAAATTTCTTAAAAATGATCATTTGGGGGACACCTGGGTGGCTCAGTCAGTTGAGCCGCTGCCTTCAGCTCAGGTCATGATCCCAAGATTCTGGGATCAAGTCCAGCATCAGGCTCCTTGCTCGGCAGGGAGCCTGCTTCTCTCTTTGCCTCTATCTGCCATTCTGCCGCGCACTCGCGCGCGCGCTCTCTCTCTCTCTCTCTCTCGCTGACAAATAAATAAATAAATAAATAAATAAAATCCTTTTTTAAAAAATGATCATATGGTAATAATTGTAAGACTGGTTCAAGCAAGAGCACTAGCTCTAAAGGGAAATTTTAATGAGAAATGGGGTATATGAACAATTTTAAGCCTCTCCACCGTCTATTAGTTCCATGAGAAAAATATACAATATATACAAAAATACACAATGAAGCAACTGGGCAACACTTTTGCCCAGGTGATGAATATTAACATCACCAATCAAGAGCAGATGGACATCATGGGCTTCCACATGAGATGCCCTGAGAAGGGACACAGTATCATCATTTATGTTGTACTCCAGTCACAAAATTATAAACTGAATCTAATCACAACATAAACCTCAAATGAAGAAAAAAAAAACCTCAAATGAAGAACTTTCAGTTTAAACAAGATTGGAAGCTAGTGTATTCTTCCAACATGTCAATGACACAAAAATTTTTAAAAAGTTTGTGAACATGTTGAGTACAGAAGACTAAGGAGACATGACAAATAAACAGAATACCTGATCCTAGAGTAATCCTATACTGAAAAGAAAAAAATGCTATAAAGCTCATTATTGTGGGTATATAATCCCTCAATAATATGGATATATTATGGGTTATATTCCTTCAATAATATGGGAAGAATGCAGAAATATTAATAACAGGTGTGAATCTGGGTAAAGTATATACAGGCGTTTTTGTTTTTTTAAGATTTTATTTGAGAGAGAGAGAGAAACAGCAACTGCCAGGTGAGGAGAAGCGGGAGAGGGAAAGAATCTGAAGCAGACTCTGAGCTAAGCACTGAGCCCAATGCAGGGTTCAATACTGAGATCACAACGTGAGCCTAAACCAAGATCAGAAGGGTAATCAATTGCGCCACCCAGGCATCCCATATATATAGGTGTTCTCTGAACTATTCTTACTCTTGTAACTTTTCTGTAACTTTGAAATTATTTCCAAATAAAACCTTTTTAAGTGTACAGTGCCACTGAAATCCTAATGTACCCAATTTAGGTATGTCCAGGCTATTAAATATGGTAATTCAGGAATAATAGCAATAATTGCTATGAAAACTACAACTTTTGCAGTCAGTGAACAGAGAGACATGCTGGCAAGAAGGCATATAGCTGATATGCAATCTCCTCAGTTTTCCTGCCCTGTTTTTTTTGGGGGGGGGGGAGGTGGGAAAGGGGGAGAGAAATAGTATCTTAGCAAATATAAAAAGCATGCAATTTTTGAAAGTATTTCTATTAATATTTTTAAATTTAAAAAAATAATGTTAATAAAGTTTTTCAGCATGAAGTAATTCATCCACATGACTATAATTCAAGGGTCTGTTTGGGAAATTCAGTACTGTTTAATCAACTATCCATTTTTATGCTTCTAATCTCTTGGGAAAAAATTCTACAATGTGTCAGTTTAAAAGAGAGGAGGATAGCAGTGGAGTAGGAGGTCCCTAGGCTCATTTCCTTCCACAAACACAATTAGATAACTAAAAAATCATCCTAAATACCAGAGAAATCAAACTTAAGACTCGCAGAACAAACTCTACAACTAAAGGGAAAGAAGAGGCCATCCTGAAAATGGAGCAGGAGAAATAACTGGCTTTCCTAACACAGAGAAGACAGAGATCTTGACAAAATGAAAAAGATGGAAGAATTTATCCAAAATTAAAGAACAAGTTAAGCCCATGGCCAGAGAACTAAGTGAACAGTTATAAGTAACATGCCTGATGAAGAATTTAAAGCAATAGTCACAAGAATACTCACTGGATTTGAAAAAAGAATAGAAGACATCAGTAAGACCCTTACCACAGTGATGAAAGAGTTAAAAAACAATCAGGATGCCTGGGTGGCTCAGTCAGCTGGGTGTCTGCCTTTGACTTAGGTCATGATCCCTGGGTCCTGGGATCGAGTCCTGATCAGGCTCCTTATTTGGCGGGGAGCCTGCTTCAACCTCTGGCTGCCACTCCCCAGCTTGTGTTTTCTCTCTCTCTCTCTCTCTCTCTTTCTCTCTCTCTGACAAATATATAAATAAATAAATTTTTGTAAAAAGATTCAGTCATGCAGAGGCAGGGGAACCTCTTACACTGTTGGTGGGAATGCAAACTGGTCCAGCCACTCTGGAAAATAATATGGAGTTTCCTCAAAAAGTTAAAAATAGATCTACCCTACAATCGGTAATTGCACTACTAAGTTTTTATCCAAAGGACACAGAACTACAGATTCAAAGGGGTTCATACACCCCCATGTTTACAGCAGCATTATCAACAATAGCCAAATTACGGAGTGAATCTAAATGTCCATTGACTGATGAATGGATAAAGATGCGGGTGTGTGTGTGTGTGTGTGTGTGTGTGTGTGTGTCTTTCTATAACAGAATATCACTCAGCTATCAAAAGGGATGAAATCTTGCCATTTGCAATGACATCAGTGGAGTTAGAGTATATTATGCTAAGTGAAATATCAGTCAGAGAAAGACAAATACTATATGTTCTCACTCCTTTGTTGAACTGAAGACACAAAACAGATGAATGGGAAGGAGGGGGAAGGAGAGAGGGAAACAAACCATAAGAGACTCTTAACGATAGAGAACAAACTGAGGGTTGATGGGAGTGAGGTGGGGGGATCAATAAGGATGATGTATATTAAAGAGAGCACTTGCTGGGGTGTCTGGGTGGCTCAATCAGTTAAGCATGTGCCTTCAGCTCAGGTCATGATCCTGGGGTCTTGGGATCGGGCCCAATTCAAGCTCCCTGCTCAGAGGGGAGCCTGCTTCTCCCTCTCCCTCTGCGCCCCCCCCCCCATTTGTTCCCCCTCTCTCTCTCAAATAAGTAAATAAATAAATAAAATCTTCAAAATAAATAAATAAATAAATAAAGAGGGCACTTGTTGTTATGAGCGCTGGAAGTTGTATGTAAGCGATGAATCACTGAAATCTACTCCAGAAACCAATATTGCACTGCATGCTAAACTAAGATTTAAATTAAAAAAAAAAGTAAATAAATGAAATAAAAAAATAAACAGAAATGAAGAATTGAAAACAGCTTCATGACCAGCAGGCAAAAAGAAACAGAGGAACAAATTAGTGACCTAGAAGACAAAATAATGGAAAATAATAAAGCTGAACAAAAGAGAGAAAGAAGAATTATGCAACATGAGAATAGACAAAGGGAACTCAGTGACTCCATGAATCATTTGTATTATAAGAGTTCCAGAAGAGGAAGAAAGAGAAAAGGGAGCTGAAAGTTTATTTCAAGAAACAATAGTTAAAACATTCCCGAATCTGGGGAAAGAAAGAGACACCCAGATCCAGGAGGCACAGAGGACTCCCATCCAAATCAACAAAACAGGCCAACACCAAGACATATTATAATTAAATTGGAAAAATACAGTGATAAGGAAAAAATCTTAAAAATGGCAAGACAAAAGTGTCCTTAATTTACAAGAAAAAAACCATAAGGCAAGCTGGAGATTTCTTAACAAAAATGTGGAAAGCCAGAAGGGAGTGGCATGATATATTCAACATGCTGAATGGGAAAAATTTGTAGCTAAGAACACTGTATCCAGGGGCGCCTGGGTGGCTCAGTGGGTTAAAGCCTCTGCCTTCGGCTCAGGTCATGATCCCAGGGTTCTGGGATCAAGCCCCGCATGGGGCTCTCTGCTCAGCAGGGAGCCTGCTTCCTCCTCTCTCTGCCTGCCTCTCCGCCTACTTGTGATCTCTCTCTGTCAAATAAATAAATAAATCTTAAAAAAAAAAAAAAAAAGAACACTGTATCCAGCAAGGCTATCATTCAGAATAAGAAAAAGAGTTTTCCGGAAAACAAAAACTAAAGGAGTTCGTGACCACTAAACCAGCCCTGCAAGTAATATTAAAGGGGACTCTTTGAGTGGGAAAGAAAGATTTTAAAAGATGACAAAGCCTAGAAAGGAACAAGGAAAATCTCCAGTAACAATGATAAAACAAAGCAATAAAATGGCACTGAATACATTTCTATCAATAATTACTGTGAATGTAAATGGACTAAATGCTTGAATCAAAATACAGAGTGTCACAATGGATAAGAAAACAAGTCCCATCTACATGCTGCCTATATGAGACTCATTTTAGACCTAAAGACACCTGCAGATTAAAAGTGAGGAGATGAAGACACATCTAACACACAAATGGATATTTTAAAAAAAGAGTAGCAGTATTTATGTAAGACAAACTGTACTTTAAAACGAAGACTATAACAACAAAGAAGGGCACTACATAATAATAAAGGGGACAATCCACCAAGAAGATCTAACAATTGTAAATATTCATGCACCCAACTTGGGAGCACCCAAATATATAAAACAATTAATCACAAACACAAAGGAACTCATTGGCAATAACACAGAAATTTAAGGGACTTTAATACACCACACACAGCAATGGACAGATCATCTAAGCAGATCAACAAGAAAAGAAGGGCTTTGAATGATGCACTAGAGCAGACGGACTTAACAGATATATTCAGAACATTCCATTCTGAAATAGCAGAACACACATTCTTTTCAAGTGCACATGCAACATTCTCAGAATAGATCACATATTAGGTCATGAAATAGGCCTCATCAAATACAAAAAGACTAAAATCATGCTATCAAAACTATGAGACTACAAGTCAACCACAAGAAAAAGTTTGGAAAAAACACTAATGAATGGAAGTTAAAAAACACGCTACTAAACAATGAATGAATGGGTCAACCAGGAAATCAAAGAACAAACAAACGAGATTGAAAATAGGACAGTACAAAAGCTTTTGGATGCAGCAAAAGTGGTTCTAACAGGGAAGTATGGGGCGCCTAGGTGGCTCAGTTGGTTAAGTGATTGCCTTCAACTGGAGTCATAATCCCAGGGTCCTGGGGTTGAGCCCTGCGTCAGGCTCTGTGCTCAGCGCGAGGCCGGCTTCTCCCTCTCCCACTCCCCGTTTGTGTTCCCTCTCTTGTGGTGTCTCTCTCAAACAAACAGCCCATTTTTTTAAAAAAAGGCAAATCAAAAATGGAAACCAGACTAAACCATCCACATAAGAAAAAAATTATTAAAAAAAGAGAGAAGTATATAGCAATACAGATCTCAAGACTCAAAAACATTCTCAAAAAACAACCTTACACCTAAAGAACTACAGAAAGAATAACAAAGCCTAGAGCCAGCAAAAGGTAGGAAATAATAAAGATTACAGCAAAAATAAAGGATACAGAAACTAAAAACAAACAAACAAACAAAAAACCCAGAGCAGATCAATGAAACCAGGACCTGGTTCTCTGAAAAAAATTAATAAAATTTGGGGCACCTGGGTGGCTCAGGCAGTTAAGCGCTTGCCTTTGGCCGAGGGTCATGATCCTGGAGTCCTGGGATCAAGCTACATGTCAGGCTCCCCGCTCAGTGGGAAGTCAGCTTCTCCCTCTCCCTATGCTCTTCCCCCCTCCACTCATGTTCACGCTCGCTCTCTCTGTCTCTTTTGTAAATAAATAACATATTTTTTAAAATTAATAAAATTGATAACGTCTATCCAGACTTATCAAAAGGAAAAGAGAAAAGACCCAAACAAAGGAAATCACAAATGACATAGGAGAAATAACCCACACCACAGAAATACAAATAATTATAATAGAACATTATGAAAAGCTATATGCCAGGTTGGACAACCTGGAAGAAATGGATAAATTCCTAGAAACATATAAACAACCACAACTGAAACAGAAGAAACCAAAAACTTGAACAGATAGATAATCAGCAAAACAACTAAATCAGTAATCCAAAAACATCCAACAAACAAAAGTCCAGGGCCAGATGGCTTCACAGGGTAATTTTACCAGACATTTAAAGAACAGTTAATACCTATTCTTCTCAAACTATTCCAAAAAAACAAAACAAAACAAAACAAAACAAAAAAAGAAGGAAAACTTCCGAATTCATTCTATGAGGCCAGCATTAATCCCAATCTAAAACCAGATAAGGACTCCACTAAAAAAGAGGACTACAGGCCAAGATATCTGATGAACATGAATGAAAAACTCTCAATAAAATACTAGCCTGCTGAATCCAACAATACATTAAAAAAAAGTCATCCACAATGATCAAGTGGGATTTACTCCTGGGCTGCAAGGGCATTCAGTATTCACAAATCAATCAAGGTGATACACCACATTAATAAAAGAAAGGATAGGAACCATATGATCTTTTTATCAGATCCAGAAAAAGCACCTGACAAAGTACAACATCCATTCATGATAAAAACCCTCAACATAGTAGGTTTAAAGGGAACATACCTCAACACAATAAAGGCCATGTATGAAAAATCCATAGCTAAATCATCCTCAATGGGGAAAAACTGAGAGCTTTCCCTCCATAGTCAAAAACAAGACAGGAATGTCCAGTCTCACCACCGCTATTTAACATAGTACTGGAAATCCTAGCCTCAGCAATCAGACCATAAAAGGAAATAAAAGGCATCCAAAATAGCAAGGAAGACGTCAAACTTTCACTATTTACAGATGACATGATACGTTATATAGAAAACCCAAATGACTCCACCAGAAAATTGCTGGAACTGATAAAAAATTTCTCTAAAGTCACAGGATATAAAACCAATGTACAGATATCTGTTGCATTATTATGTACCAAAAATGAGGAAGCAGAAAGACAAAGTATGAAAACAATCTTACTTACAATTACACCAAACAATATCTAGGAAACAACCTAACCAAAGAGGTAAAAGACCTGTACTCTGAAAACTATAAAATACTGATGGAAGAAATTGATGATAACAAAAAGAAATGGAAAGACATTCCATCCTCATGAACTGGAAGGACGAATATTATTCAAATGTCTGTACTACCCAAATCAACCTACACACTTAATGCCATCCCTATCAAAATACCAACAGCATTTTTCACAGAGCTAGACCAAACAATCCTAAAACTGTATGAAGCACAAAACACCCAGAATAGTCAAAGCAACCTTGAAAAAGAAATGAAAAGATGGAGGCATCACAATTCTTGACTTCAAGTTATATTACAAAGCTGTAGTCATCAAAATTGTACAGTACTGGCACAAAAATAAATACACAGATCAAGAGAACAAAAAAGAAAAAAAAAGAAATGAACCTACACCTCTATGGTCAATTAAACTTCAACAAAGCAGGAAAGAACATCAAATGGAAAAAAGACCGTCTCTTCAACAAATGGTTGGGAAACCTGGACATCCACATGCAAAAGAATGAAACTGGACCACTTTTTTACACCATACACGAAAATAAATTCAAGTGGATGAAAGACCTAAATGTGAGACAAGAAACTGTAACAATCCTAGAGGAGGACGGATACAGGCAGCAACCTCTCTGAATCAGCGACAGCAACTTCTTTTTAGTTATGTATCCTGAGGCAAGGGAAACAAAAACAAAAATAAACTATTGGGACTTCATCAAAATAAAAAGCTTCTGTAGAATAAAAGAAACCATCAACTGAACTAAAAAGCAATCTACAGAATGGGAGAAAATATTTGCAAATGACATATCTTATGAAAGTCAACACCCCAAAAATAAAATAAATAATACAATTAAAAAATGGGCAGAGGACATGGACAGACATTTATCCAAAGAAGACATATAGACTGGCAACAGACACATGAAAAGATGCTCAACATCACTCATCATCACGGAAATGTAAATCAAAACTATAGTGAGATACCACCGCACACCAGTCAGAATAGCTAAAATCAACAACACAAGAAACAATCAGTGTTGGCAAGGATATGGAGAAAGGGGAACCCTCATGCACTGTTGGTGGGAATGCAAACTTGTGTAGCCACTCTGGAAAGCAGTATGGAAGTTCCTCAAAATGTTAAAACTAGAACTACCTTAGGATCCAGGAACTGCACTACTGGGTATTCACCCAAAGAATAGAAAATACTAATTTGAAGAGATATATGCACCCTTATGTTTAACAGCATTACTTACCATACCCCAGATATTGAAATAGACCAAGCGTCCATTGATTGATGTATGGATAAAGAAGATGTGGTATACACACAGACACACACACACACACAATGGAATATTACTCAGCCATACAAAAGAATGAAAACTTGCCATTTATAATGACGTGGATAGAGCTACAGAGTATTATGCTAAGTTACAGAAAGAGAAATAACGTGATTTCACTAATACGTGGAATTTAAGAAAGAATACAAATGAGCAGAAGGGTAAAAAGAGGGGGAAACCAAGAAAGGGACTCTTAAATATAGAGAAAAAACTGATGGTTACCAAGAGGGAGGTGGCTGGGGAGATGGGTTAAATAGGTGATAGGGACTAAGGAGTATTAATTGTGATGAGCACCAGCTGTTGTAGAGAAGTGCTGAATCACTGTATTATATGCTTGAAACTAATATTACACTGTATGCTGACTGGAATTTAAATTAAAACTGAAAAAAAATATTAGTATAACTATTCGCCTTATTAATAAGTAAAATACATTGATCCTAAATGTATCATTTTATTTTTTATTTAAAGATTTATTATTTGGGGGGCACCTAGATGGCTTGGTCATTAAGCGTCTGCCTTCGGCTCAGGCCAAAATCTCAGGATCCTGGAACTGAGCCCTGCATCAGTCTCTCTACTCGGCGGGAGGCCTGCTTCTCTCTCTCCCACTCGCCCTGCTTGTGTTCCCTCCCTTGCTGTGTCTCTGTCTGTCCAATAAATACCCAACGAGGGGGCTCAAACCCACAACCTCAAGTCCAATAGTCACAGCTCTACTCACTGAGCCAGCCAGACACTCCTAAACCTTTTAAATGGTTATCACCCTGACTATTAATATTCTTTGTCCAGGAGGGTGGAGGCATATATATGTGAATGTATGTATGAACATGAGCTGAAAGTGAACCACTAATGTTTTCCATTTGTTTATTTATTTATTTGTTTATTGATCGATTTTTTTTAAGTAGGCTCCATAGGGTGAAGTTCAATGCAGAGCTTGAACTCAGGGCCCTGAGATGAAGACCTAAGCTGAGATCAAATGTTGGACACTTAACCAACTGAACCACCCAGGTCCCCCTGCTAATGCTTTTTAAACAAAATCCCATTATATGTCTCTTTTATCACTATTTACTTCTTTATCCTAAAATCTAATAGCTGAAAGAACCCTTTCCATTTCATGCTAAAGACAATTTTCAAAAAAAATCTGTTGTTGAGGTACATTTCATTTTTTCCTTTCTGTGCAGTAGAACAGATCAAAACAATCTGAGGCTTAAAAGAAACCCCAAGGATTTTTGTTTGTTTTATTGAAGTATAATTAACACAGTGTTATATTAGTTTTAGATGTACAACATAGTGATTCCACAATTCTATACATTACTCAGGAGTCACCACAATAAGTATAGTCATCATCTATCACCAAAGGACATTTTTACAATCTTACTGATTATAAATCAACCTATAGGGACGCCTGGGTGGCTCAGTTGGTTGGATGACTGCCTTTGGCTCAGGTCATGATCCTGGAGTCGGAGGATCGAGTCCCGCATCGGGCTCCCAGCTCCATGGGGAGTCTGCTTCTCTCTCTGACCTTCTCCTCGTTCATGCTCTCTCTCACTGTCTCTCTCTCAAGTAAATAAATAAAATCTTTAAAAAAAAAATAAATAAAATAAAATAAATCAACCTATATTCTCTATGCTGTATTTTTCACCTCCATGACTTGTTACTGTAAGTTTGTACTTCTTGAACCCCTTTATTTCATCTGTCTCCTTACCTACCACCCCTCTGGCAACCACCTGAAAAAAAAATATTAAGGGCTCTTAATGTGAGAGAGAAAAGCATTTTTGTTTTATCTGGTATCTTCCATGAATTACCACTAAATCAAAGCAACTTAATTATACTTTATTTTTTACTAAGTATAAATAATACCACCATTTTCCTTTTTACTTCTAATTTTCCATTATAATGTGATATGCAAATCATAAAAAAATAAAGAGCAAATAATTAAGTACAAGAAGCAGGAATACTAAAGCAAATGTCTAAACTAGATTTCAAAATGTGAATCGAAGCTCTAAAAAAGTTCATTAATATGCAAAAGTAGAAACCGCTCATACCTTATTTGCTAGGTTTATAGCACTGAGAGCCTTATCATAATATTCTCTGTCATCCCAATCCAAATAAGCAGTGGCTAGTAACCGCAGAACTTTAGCCTATAATTAAAAATAGAAAAAAGCACTCAGGTGAGAGTTAAATTGCAGTGCAACAGTTGACTAGCGCTTACACAGTGACAGGCATCTTCTTGAACTTGTCATTTTTATGAAATAGCATTTCCTTAGGTGACCACACAGTCTTGGGATATGTCTCATCATTATGCTGCCTATACCAAATACTGTCTAAGAATTTTATAATAGTTTGAATACAACTGTGTTAATATAATTATTTTTCCTAACAGTGTTTGAGCATTAAACCTCTTTATTATCCTCACTCTACAAATAAAGGAAACAAACAGCACTATTTAATTTAATCATCTTACCACTTACTGTATAGGCAGCATTACATTAGGCCTCCAACAAGAAAAATAAATAGAAAGACATAATTCTTTTCTCAAAGACTTTACAGCCTAGTTGACATTAACCAATTAGACTAAGAACATATATACCATCATTTTAGTAAGAACAGGTATGCTTTCCTATAGAGAAGGTTTCTCCCAAGTCAGCTAAGTTTTAAAATTAATATGTATTGCTGAATTAAGTCTGTTTCTCCAGTCAAGTTTAAATTGGTAAGGAAAGTAACTCTAGGCAGCACTGATATATTTAACTACAGATTTGGATTTTGAAAGAAAGAGCTGTATTTCAATGAAAAATCTGCCTCTAAATATGACAGTAGGAACAGGCAAAGATAATCTTAACATATTAGAGCTCTGTAAATCTAGAGAAATGATACTTAGGGTGTCCTATATCAGAGTTTTTTTAATTCAAAAACTAAGATGGATCAAATAAGATGTATATAAAATACTTAATATCATTACTATTATTATGCAACAACTGTCAACTTAGAAACTTCCTCAGGGGACTTCTTTGGAGTAAATATGGCATCTCTGAGAAAAACTAACTATTTTGTAATAGTAAAAGGGTCAAATAGTCAGAAAGATGTAACAAAATGAATGAATCTCAAAACCAATATGTTAAGCAAAAGAAGCCACACACAAAACAATAGATACTATATGGTTCCATTTACAAAAAGTTCAAGAAAAACTTAAAATAATCTACAGCCACAGAAGTCTGAATAGTGGTTTATCTTGCGGGTATAAAGGCAATCAACCAGAAAGGGCCAAGGGAACTTTTGGGGATCATGGAAATTTCTCTATCTTGATCTACACGGTTGTTACAAGACTACCTAGATATATTAAAATTCATCAGGCTGTACACTTAAGATTTATGTAATTTAGTGTATATAAATTATACCTCAATAAAGTACTGCTAACATGAAAGAGAAACTACTTTATAAACTTCATAATCTTACCTCTCCATAGTTCACAATATGAATATTACATTTTAATCACACAGTTAACTCCTGTAGTCTTCCATACTTACTTTCTCCTCTAGAAATCCCCTCAACTAGATTCCTTGCCTGGTATCCCCTTTTCCCTTTGTTTTCACTGTAGAGATCCCATCTACTTTTCAAGGCCTTCCTACCAGACGGAACTTACTTCTACCTACCTACCTACCCAACCTACCAACTTCTCTAGCCAACCTTGACATTCCCCTTTACTGTACCACACAGTTTATCAGTGCTTCATCCCAAATTCTTTCACTTATACTAGTTTTTAAAAGCTATTTTCGAAACTTTAAATGAAGTATACAATACATACAAAAAAGCTCAAAAATCTCAAGAGCACAGCTTTGAATTTTCACGAAGTGAACACATGTAGGTTAACAACACAGATATCAGAAATAGAGCATTAACAGCAAGAAGTTCATCTCAAGACTCTCTTCAGACACTATTCCAAACAAGTGTAACCAATTACAGGTCTTCCAACACCATGTATATTAGCTCTACCTGCTTTTGGCATTTATATTTATTAGAGTCATACAGTATGCACTAATTTATAAATCATTTTGTTTACTCAACATTATATGTGAGAACATCCATTTTGTTTACTCAACATTATATGTGAGAACATCCATATTGTTACAATTACTGTAGCTCTTTTATTATTCTCATTCCCATATAACATGCCATGATGTGACACTATAATGATGTTTTTATCATTTTTAATTGTGTTAAAATACACATAAAATTGACTCTCTTAGTCATTTTTAAGTATATGGTTCAGTAGAATTAAGTATATTCACAATGTTATGCAACCATTACCATCACCTATCTCCAGAGCTTCTACTAATCTTCCAAATTTGAAATTCTGTGCCCATTAAACAATAGCTCTCCCTATGTTCTCCTCCCTCCAAACTCCTGCAACCACCAGTTTATCTTATGTCTCTATAAATTTGACTACTCAAGGGATGCCTGGGTGGCTCAGTTGGTTAAGCGGCTGCCTTCAGCTCAGGTCATGATCCCAGTGTCCTGGGATCAAGTCCCACATCGGGCTTCTTGCTCCGCAGGGAGACTGCTTCTCCCTCCGACTCTGCCTGCCACTCTGTCTGCCTGTGCTCACTCTCGCTCTCTCTCTGACAAATAAATAAAATCTTTTTTTTTTTAAAGATTTTATTTATGTATTTGACAGACAGAGATCACAAGTAGGCAGAGAGGCAGCAGAGAGAGAGGAGAAAGCAGGCTCCCCGCTGAGCAGAGAGCCCGATGCGGGGCTCGATCCCAGGACCCTGAGATCATGACCTGAGCCGAAGACAGAGGCTCAACCCACTGAGCCACGCAGGTGCCCCAATAAATAAAATCTTAAAAAAAATTTGACTACCCAAGATACCTCATTTAAGTGGAATCATACAGTATTTGTCTTTTTGTGAATGGATTATTTCACTTAGAATAATATCCTCAAGGTTCCTCTATACTGTAGAATGTGCCAGAATTTCCTTCTGTTTCAAGGCTCAATAATATTCCATTATATTCACTTGTATTAGTTTTATCCTTCAAACATAAGCTTTTTAAGGGTAGAAGTCCTGCTTTACACTTCTCTGTTATTCCCCATCTATCACATTGCTATATATATATAGGTATTCAGTTATATTTTGATAGAGATACTGTAAAGGTAAGAAGAAAAAAAGGCTATTCAAACAAAATTCCATTTTGCTATGACATATACTTAATTACTTTTACATCGATTTATTTCCTAATCTAATCAAACTTGATCAAATATTAAAATGAACTTCCATACCAAGCACACACTGTATATGGTTGTTAGGGAAAAAACTAAAAACTTTAACATGCAATAATAAAATCTAAAATTTACATAACTAAACACTGTTCCAAAAATTTCCATATATTAACTCTTGGGTACAAGAATCTACCTGCATGGTAGATTATACTAGTATATCAATTTTATAGAAACTAATGTACTGAGCTATTAATGATGTGTCCAAAGAATAATTTTACTCACAAAGTGGGGACAGACTATTATAATTTAATAACAATAACATAAAATACATTTCTTCAACCTACTTCTACAATATTTAACATGATCCTTACCAGCATTTCTGGCCCAACAGAATTCTTATCCATCTTCCCAATATCATAGCTTTGGCTATCATTAAAAAAGGAAAAAGAATACATATTCATTTCAAATTATATTTTTAAGATTATGTATCACTAAGAAGACATGGTATAATTATACTTTATTCCAACTGTTCTGATTTGCACTATAACAGATTATTAGCTAATTAATACATGAATATCAATTATATAAAGCAATTTTTTTAAATGGTAGAAAACTAAATTCTTCCGGATGTAGAGCCAACGAATTAACACTATATTATTACTCTTTTCCATTTGGATATATACGGTATATAGTGCTTTATGTATACATATATACTATATACTATATATATTTATTCTGCATTTAAAGCTAGTTTACATGCATATATGAGCTCTTACTCGATGAGCACATTTTAAATTCTAAGAAATACGAATATATTTTAAAAATAAAACAAATACAGGAGTTTTCACAGAAACAAACACTTTAGCAATATTTATTAAGCTTCACAACACCCTTGTGAGGCACTATTAGTTTCATTTTGCAGCTGAATGAACCAATTTAGCAGTTAAGTGATTTCTAATATTTCCTAGATTGGTACCGAAAATGAGAGTGAGGGGTTGGGAAGTAGAGAAATTTAATTTTCAGTTCTTGCTTTAATTAGCAAGCCATATTATCCATGGGACATTCTGATAACCACAAATAGTATATTAACATGAGCGTCAGGGTTTCAAAACCTAAAACCTAAAAAGTAAAACAATGATTATTCACCATAAAATTGGTATTCCAAGAAAAGATGTCAATAAAATTTTGGCGAACAGAACTAAATTGATGACATTACTTTGAAATATTACTTTTGAAAAACTCTAAAAGACTCAGAATTACCAAATGAGTTTCCAGATCACTAACAAGGATATAACACTGGCCTAGTGATTCTAAGCCCTATCTCACAGAGGTCTCCTTTGGTATATCAAACATACTTCCAGTTTTTAAAATAACCAATAAGGATGAAACTTCTGCAATGATGGTATAAGGAGCTGTTGGATACTCTCCCCAGTGAAACAACCATTTGCCTGGAAAAATCATTAAAACAAAACAACCAGTTAAAGTCTTTGGAAATTTTCCCAAGGGCATATGGCAAATGGAAAAACATTTATTAAAACAACAACAACAACTAAATCTCAGTAAGAACAGTGAGAGTCTTTAGCATTTGAGTCCCAATCTGCTCCTATCCACACCAGCTCCCTGTGATGAAAACTACTCCAGATGGATGCTGTCAAGAAGCCAGTAATTTCCTTTTGATCCAGCTCCTAAACTCTTAGGCTATGATTTCACCTAGCAGGCAGGCTCCCAGCCTCTCTTATTCTCCCCAGGCCTGTGCTATGGAAGTGCTATTCTGGGGTCTTTCTATCCCCACCCAGTTCTCACTCTTACGGTAAAAGCTCTACCTCGGGTGTGACAGGTCAAGAATACTGGGACCCTGATGATCTTCACCCAGATTGTCTCATTATGCAGAGGTTCCATGCTAGGAGGGCATGCTAAGAAGACCAGAGGCTACCAATCTCCCCCAACAACCACTCTTACACCAAGAGAAGCAAGCCATGCTCTTGCTACCAACTCCAGTAGTGTGGCACAAGGGTTCTCTCCAGAGGGGAGAAATAGGCAGGAAAGAAAACAGAGCTCAGCATCTCTGCCTGAAAGGACTGACTTATTTGGAATGGAGCAAGAAGTTCTTAAGGGCACTGTGAAAAACAAGGGAGATCTTGGTGGTGAGCAATTAAGAGGGGGTTGGTAACTCTGTGATAACAGTATCAACAAGTAAAATAGCAGACCAGCAAAGAATTTTAACAGAACCAGGGAGAGACAGCCAAGAAGAATAATCCAGGAGGTCACACTCACCCCTGGAAATACAGAAGGCTATGCATGTTTGCTAGGCTGCACCCACCCAGGAGGAATCAGAAGATGCAGAGCAGACTAGAAAGCATTCCTCAAAGCACACACAGATACATCAGCAGAGAATCTGGAGACAAAGTGACTCAAAGGGCTTAAGCAGAGCCTCTTATCAAACACCGAAAATGTAGCTACTCTGATCCAAGGTCATGTTAAGAAAGCCAAGCTTAAAAATCAAATCAGACTTCCAGTTTTCAGTTCTACACGTAAGGAATTTGGGAAGTCAATGCTTCAATCTAACAAATAAAAAGCTGAAAAGACTAAAAAATCAACAACTGTCCTTGGATCCATAAGAGAAGAGAGGACAAAGGGCAAACTACTGCCCCCCCTCCTTGGAGAGATGGACAGGCAAAATACAAGGAACTGTGGCTTATCACAGGGGGGACTCATCAGCGGAAACTGCCAAGGGAACCAGTGCAGAGGTAGGAAGTTACAAAGTGTAGGTGACAGGTTGCCGGAGGCTCATTGTGAATAAGTCTGAAAATTTAAAAATCTAGGAAAACATAGTCTTAGAGGCATACCCACCATATTGTCAGATTTATCTCCAAAAGCTCAAGATTCCCACAGTAAATATCAGAGAAAAACCTCTTGGGCTTTGTCAAGAATTAATGATAAGGAACGAATCTGTTTTTAACAAGGCCTGCCTTCAAGGGAAACTAGTTAAAGACAGCCTACCTCCTGGGGTATTATCAGAGCCCAATTTACCTGGGGAAGAGAAATACTCAACCCTAGACTACTGTACCCATGGTACAGCACCTAAGGGTGGAGAGAAAACCTGAGAAACACTTGTGAAGTTCACAGTTCAAAGGCATATACTCACCAAAAGACTAAGAACTAAATGTAAGACTAAAGAACTTGTACCCACTTGTAACCACTGTATTATTAAAGGCCTATTTACAGCAGTTCCTTTTACCCAGTACAACAGGTCAGGCTATCAAGAAAACATTACAAGGTATACGAAAAGGCAAAAAAAAAAAAAAACACAATTGGAAGAGACAGAGCAAGAACTGGAATCAGTCATGGCAAGGATATTAAAATTATCAGTTCAAGGAATTGAAAATAAGACACTGAGGCAATGTAAGCAGAGAGATGGAAATCCTAAGAAATAACCTAAAAGAAATGCTTGAAATAAAAAAGACTGAAAATAACATGAAGAATGTCTTTGATGGGCTTTTTAATAAACTGGACATAGTTGAGGAAACAATCTATAAGTAGAGGATATAGCAGCAGAATCCTGAAAAACAGGAAAGCAAAGAGAAGAAAGACTGAAAAAAAACCAGAACAGAATATCCAAGGATTATGGGACACCTACCAAAGGTATAACGTGAGTATAATGGGAATACAAGAAGGAGAAAAAACAAAGAAACACAAGAAATATTTGAAACAATAATGACAGAATTCCCACAAATTAATGTCTGATACCAAACCACAAATCCAAGAATCTCAGAGAATACCAAGCAGTATGAATACCAAAAACATTACAACTACACATACCAAATTACAGAAAAACAAAGATAAAGTCCTGAAACAAGCTAGAGGAAAAAAAACACCTTATCTATAAAAGTACAAAAATAAGAGTTACACCCAACTTCTCAGAAACCATGAATATTTAAAGTGTTGAGAGAAAAATACCACCAACCTAGAATTCTGAACCCTAAGAAAATATCATTCAAAAGTAAAGGAAAAATAAAGATTTTCTCAGATAAACAAAAACTGAGGGAATTTGTTGCTGGAAGACTGGCCTTGCAAGAAATGTTAACAGAAGTTCTTTATACAGAAGGGAAAGAATATAGGTCAGAAATTCGGCTCTACATACATTAAGGAAAAGCATCAAAGAAGGAATAAGTGAAAGTAAAATAATGACTTTTCTTTTTCTTACTCTTAATTGATCTAACAGAAAATAATTTATCTAAAATAATAGCAACAATGTATTCAATTATACAGGCTTATTTATATAGATTATGTATATATGTGCTTAGAATAAAGTAAAGCAAATAAATGACAGCAATGATACAAATACGTGGGAGGAATTCTGAAGAATTCTGACCAAGTATTCACACTACCTTTAAAGTGGTACAGTGTTATCTGAAAGTGGACTTGGAATAACTGTAAGTATACACTGTAAACTCCGGGGCAGTCACTAAAACAGTTAAAAAATAAAAAAGTGGGATGCCTGGCTCGCTCAGTTTTTGTTTTTAAGATTTATTTATTTTGGGGCACCTGTGGCTCAGTCATTAAGCGTCTGCCTTCTGCTCAAGTCATGATCCCAGCATCCTGGGATAGAGCCCCCACATGGGAGGGAGGGTCCTTGCTCCACGGGGAGTCTGCTTCTCCTTCTCCCATCCCCTCTGCTTGTGTTCCCTCTGTCAGATAAATAAATAAAATCTTCAAAAAAAAGATTTATTTATTTTGAGAGAGAGCATGCTAGCAGGGGGAGGGGCAGAGGGAGAGGAAGAGACAGAACCTCAAGCAGACTCCCCCACTGAGCAAGGAACCAACTCAGGCTCGATGTCACAATCCTGAGATCAAGACGTGAGCTGAAATCAAGAGTCCAATCCTTAACTGACTAGCCCACCCAAGCACCCCCAGGCAACTCTTGATCTAAGGGCTCTGAGTTTCAGCCCCATATTGGGTGTAGAGAGTATTTTAAAATAAAATATTTTTTAAAAGTATTATAGGGGTACCTGGGGTGGCTCAGTCCATTAAGTGTCCAACTCTTTATCTTGACAACTCTTGATCATGATCTCAAGGTCTTGAGAGCAAGCCCAGCCTTGGGCTCCATGCTATGCATGGAGATCTTCTTTCTCCTTCTCCCTCTGCCCCTCCGCTCCCCACTCCTCTCTCTCTCTCTCAAAATAAATAAATAAAATTTATTTTAAAGAGAGGTATAACCTCTATGCTAAGAAAGGAAAGGAAAATGGAATCATAAAATACTCAACTAAAACCACAAAAAGTCCTCTCCCTCTCTGACAAATAAAATCTTTAAAAAAAAAGTAAACAGTCACTTATGGTACCCCTGGGGATAAAAATATATGTTTATAAAAAATAAAAAATTAAAAAAATAATAAAATAAAATAAAAAATTAAAAAAAGTAAATAAAGCCATAAAAGTCTGAAAAGGAATGGAAGACAGTAGGAAAAAAAAAACAAGGACAACAAACAGAAAACATTAATGAATATGGTAGATATTAACCCAACTATATCATCATCACCTTGAATTTCAATTGGTCTAAATACACCAATTAAAAAACAGAGACTGTCTTGCAACAACATGGATAGAACTAGAGGATATTATGCTAAACAAAATAAGTCAATCAAAAAGGACAATTATATGATCTCACTCATATGTGGAATTTAAGAAACAAAACGGGATCATAAGGGAAGGGAAGGGAAAATAAAAAGAGGAAATCAGAGAGGGAGACAAACCGTAAGACTCTTTTTTTTTTTTTAAAGATTTTTTTTTAATTTTATTTATTTGACAGAGAGACATCACAAATAGGCAGAGTGGCAGACAGAGAGAGAGAGAGGAGGAAGCAGGCTCCCCGCTGAGCAGAGAGCCCGATATGGGACTCGATCCCAGGACCCTGAGATCATGACCTGAGCCGAAGGCAGCGGCTTAACCCACTGAGCCACCCAGGCGCCCCGTAAGACTCTTAATCATAAGAAACATACTAAGGGTTGCTGGAGGGAGGAGTATGGGGATGGGGTAACTGGGTGATGGACATTAAGGAGGGCATGTGATGTAATGAGCACTGGGTATTATATAAGACTGATGGATCACTGAACTCTACCTCTGAAACTAATAATATGCTGTATGTTAACTAATTGAATTTAAATATGGGTGCCTGGGTAGCTCAGTCAGTTAAGTCATCTGCCTTCATCTCAGGTCATGATCCCAGGGACCCGAGATGGACCCCCACGGTGGACTCCTTGCTCAGTGGGGAGCCTGCTTCTTCCTCTCCCTCTGCCACTACCCTTGCTAGTGTTCTCTGGCTCTATCTCTCTGTCAAATAAATAAATAAAATCTCTTTATACATATATACCCCAACTGTATGTTTTCCATAAGAAATCCACTTTAAATATGAAGATACACAGAGATTAAAAGTAAATAGATGAAGAAAAATATACCATGCTAATGCTATCCAAAGAAAGCAGGAGTAGGTATATTAATTTCAGACAGCGGCATTCAGAGTAAGGAAAAATATTAGGGATAAAGAAGAACATAACATAATGATAAAAGGGTCAAATCTCTAGGAAGACATAACAATTCCCAGGAGGCAAAAACTGATAGAACAGCAAGGAAAAATAGATGACTCTACTATCATTGTTGGATATTTCAAAACTCCCTCCCTCTCAGAAACAGAGAAGGCAAAAAAAGTCAGTAAGAACATAGCTGAACTCAACAACTGGATATAAAAGACATCTATAGACTACTATAATCCAACAACAGCAGAATACACATTCTTATCAAACTCATATGGAATATTCACCAAGCTAAACCACATTCTAGGCCACAAAACACACTTTAACAAATTCAGAAGTATAGAAATCACAGAATGTCTGCTCTCAGACCTCAGAATTAAATAGAAGTAAATAATGGAAAGATAAATGAAAAATCCCAAACTATGTGGAGATCAAACAATACTCCTCTATAAATAACACATAGATCAAAGGAGAAATCTCAAAATAAGTTCAAAAATATCTTGAACTAAATGAAAATGAACACACAACTTATCAAAATGTTTGAGATGCAGCAAAAGTAGTGCTTAGACAAAAATTTGTGTCATTGAAATATATCAGAAAAGAAAAAAATCTAAAATCAATAATCTAAGTTTCTACCTTAAGTACCTAGAAAGAGACAAGCAAATTAAGTCCAAGAAAGCAGAATGAAAAATATAAGAAAAATTAGAGCAGAAATCATAAAATTAAAACAAGAAATCAAAAAGAGATGAACAGAGAAAAATCAAGGGACGCCTGGGAGGCTCAGTTTGTGAAGCTGTGGACTCTTTATTTCAGTTCAGGTCATGATCTCAGGATCCTGGGACTGGCCTGAGTTGGGCTCTGTGCTCAGGAGGGAGTCTGCTTCTCTCCCTCTCCCTGTGCCCTTTCCTCCACTCCCATGATCATGAATGCATGCTCTCTCAAAGAAGTAAATCTTAAAAAAAAAAATAGAGAAAATCAATGAAACCAACCACTAGTATTTGAAATAATCAATAAAATTGATTAAGCCTCTAGCCAGGCGAAGATAAAAAGAGAGGACACAAACTATTAATTTCAGAAATAAAAGAAGGGACATCACAACAGATACCATGAAAATTTAAAGGGTAATAAAGAAATACTATAAATAACTCTGCCCACAAATTTGATAACGTAGATTAAATGGACCAATTACTTGAAAAATACAAACAGCCAAAACTCACACACACAAAAAACTAGTCTAGGGCACCTGGATGGCTCAGTCTTTAAGCATCTGCCTTCAGCTCAGGTCATGATCCCGGGGTCCTGGGATTGAACCCCACATCAGGCTCCCTGCTCAGCAGGAAGCCTGCTTCTCCCTCTTCCACTCCCACTCTCCCTGCTTGTGTTCCCTCTCTCACTGTGTCTCTGTCAAATAAATAAAATCTTCCAAAAAAAACTGAACACATGCAAAACTATAAAACTTCTAGAAGACAACACAGGATAAAACCTAGATGATCGGGGCACCTGGGTGGCTAAGTGGGTTAAAGCCTCTACCTTCAGCTCAGGTCATGATCTCAGGGTCCTGGGATCGAGCTCCTCAGGCTCTCTGCTCAGTGGGGAGCCTGCTTCCTCCCTCTCTCTCTGCCTGCCTCTCCGCCCACTTGTGATCTCTGTCAAATAAATAAATAAAATCTTTAAAAAAAAAAAAAAACCTAGCTGATCTTGGGTATTGTGATGCCTTTTTATTCATTTATTTTATTTTTTATTTATTTAAGTAGGCTCCATGCCTAATGTGGGCTTGAACTCACCACCCTAAAATCAAGAGTCATATGCTCTACCAAGTGATCCACCCAGGTGCCCCTGTGATGCCTTTTTAGATACAACACCATGAAACAATCCATGAAATAAATAATTGATAAGTTAGATTTCATTAAAAGTTAAAACTTCTAGGATACCTGGCTGGCTCAGTTGGTAGACCATGCAACTCTTGACCTCAGAGTTGTAAGTTCGAGCCCCATGTTGGGTACAGAAATAACTTAAAAATAGAATCTTTAATAAATAAAAATAAAATTAAGAACTTCTGCTTTGTGAAAGACAATATTAAGAGACTTAGAAGACAAATCACAGATTCAGAGAAAACATCTGCAAAAGACACATCTGATAAAGGACTGATATCCAAAATATACAAACAAAATCTCTTAAAACTCAACAGTAAAAAAGCAAACAACCCAATTAAAACATGGCCCAAAGTTTTTAACAAATACCTCACCAAAGAAAGATGTACAGATGGCAAATAAGCCTATGAAAAAATGTTCACATATGTCATGAGAAAAATGCAAATTTTTTGTTGTTGTTAAAGATTTTATTTGTTTATTTGACAGACAGAGATCACAAGTAGGCAGAGAGGCAGGCGGAGAGAGAGGGGAGGAGGAAGCAGGCTACCTGCAAAGCAGAGAGCCCGATGCGGGACTCGATCCCAGGACCCTGAGATCATGACCTGAGCCGAAGACAGAAGCTTTAACCCACTGAGCCGCCCAGGAACCCGAGAAATGCAAATTAAAACAAAAATTAAATACCAATACATACCCATCAGAATGGCCCAAGTCTAATACACTAAGTCTAAAACAGTGGTGAGAATATGGAGTAATAGAGCTCTCATACATTGCTGGTGGGAATACAAAATTGTACAGCTACCCTGCAAGACAGTTTGGTTGTTCCTTATAAAACTAAATATACTCTTACCATGTGATCCAGCAATCACGCTCCTTGGTATTTATCAAAAGGAATTCAAAACTTACATCCACACAAAAATCTGCACATGGATGTTTATAGCAGCTTTATTCATAATTGACAAAACTTGGAAGCAACCAAGATGCCCTTCAGTAGGGAAACGGACAAATAAACTATGGTACATCCAGAATATTTTTCAGCACTAAAAGTAAATGAGCTATTGGGTGCCTGGGTGGCTCAGTCAGTTGAGTGTCTACCTTTGGTTCAGGTCATGATCTCAGGGTCCTGGGATCAAGTCCCACAACAGGCTCCCTGCTCAACAGGAGCCTGCTTCTCCCTCTGCTCCTCCCCCACTCCCACCGGCTCATGGTCTCTCTCTCCTGCAAAAATAAACAAAATCATTTTAAAATAAATAAATGAATGAGCTACAGAGAAAAGAAAACACAAGGAGGACGCTTAAATCATTATTACTAAAGGAAAAAAGCCAATCTGAAAGGTTACATACTGTGTGATTCCAACTATATGACATTCCAGAAAAGGCAAAACTACGGAGACCGAAAGATCAGTGGTTGATAGAGTTTGGGAAAAGAGAGATGAGGAAGCAGAACAGAGTATTTTTAGGCCAGTGAAACTATTCTATCTGACATCAAAGTGCTATAATGGTAGATATATGTCATTATACATTTGTCTAAATGTGTAGAATATACAACAGCAAGAGTGAATACTGAGGTAAACTACAGAGTTGGGGGATTACGATGTGTCAATTTAAGTTCATCCTTAGTAAAAAATGTACCAATCTAGTGAGTAATGTTAATTAGTGGGGAAGCTATGAATGTGCAGAATCAGGGGGTATGTGGAAAATTTCTGTACCTTCCTCTCAATTGTGCTGTAAACTAAAAACTGCTCTAAAAAACATGTCTATTTTAAAAAACCAAACGCACTCATATTTGGGCAGTCTGAGAGACTGTGCGTATGCCCAAGGCTGCCCTCTCAGACACTGATCAGAGAGAGAACCTATTAGCTACAGGCCCCTGGCTGAATGCAGGGTTAATATAATAAATTCACCAAACTGTGAAAACAGCCTCTAAGACAAATACCCATCCAATAGGAAAGCTAAGTGACCTTAAACACAACCCTTGACCAACAAGTGGCTTATGTGGATGCAAGGTGAAGCCTAGAAAGCCATAAAAAGACAAAAAACAAGGGGAAAAACCCTGAGCAGAAACATTGGAGGTCACACACTGTGAGAAAAATAAACTTCACAGAATTAGTCCAGTCAAATAACCAAATAAATAAATGACCAAACTAAAAGAATAGTTAAGTTCCATAAAGGTGGGAAACTGGTATCTAGACCTGCTGCAAGATATTATCCAAAATGTCTAGTTGTCAACAAAATATTATAACACATGCAATAAGAAAGTAAAGTGTGACTTACAAAGAATAAAATGAAGGCAACAGAACCTGTCTGAGAGGTCCCAGTTGTTGCAGTTGGTAGAAAAATACTTCAAAATCAGCTATCAAATATGTTTAAATAACTAAAGGAAACGATATTTAAAGAATTAAAGGAAGGTCTGATAACAATGATGCAAATAGAACATAAGAGTTAAATCACAGAAATTACAAAAAAGAACCAAGTGAAAATTCTGAAGTTGAAAAGTACAATCACTGAGGTGACAAATTCACTAGAGAGGCTCAATAGTAGATCTGAACAGGCAAAATAAGTATATATAAACTTGGAGATAGACTGATAGTGATTATACAAATCTGAGAAACGGGGGGGAAAAGAGTGGAAAAAAGAACAGAGCTTCAAAGACGTGTCAAACATCATTCAGCACAACAACATATGCATGAGAGTACCAAAAGGAGAGAAGCAAGAGAAAGAAATAGAAAATATATTCAAAGAAATAATGGTTGAAAACTTCCCAAATTAGAGGGAAAACAATAATCTACACTTCCAAGAAGCTTAATGGGCTCCAAGTAGGATCACACATACATGCACACACAAATCCATACCCAGACACATATGCTCCAATTACTGCAAGTCAAAGATAAACAGAAAATCTTGAAAGCAGTTAAAGAAAAAAGATTCATCATTTCAAAGGAAACAAGATTAACAGCTAACTCTTCATCACATGATAATGGGTGCCAGAAAGCAGGGATGACGTATTTAAAGTGCTTAAAGAGAAAAAAACTGTCAACTAAGAATCCTGTATCTAGAGAAACTTATTTTTCAAAAGAAGATTAACTAAATACATTCCCAGATAAACAAAAACTGAGAAGATTTCTTGCTGATCTGCCTTACAAGAAATACAAAAGAACATTCTTCAGGCTGAAAGCAAATGACACTAGACATTAATGTGAATTCACATGGAAAAAGTGTTAGTAATTATTTAGATAATTATAAAAGACGATATGATTATATATTTCTTCCCATTTCCTTCCTTATTTAAAAATCAACTATATAAATATCTATAAAATTTAATTGTTGGGACATTGTATATGTAATATATTTTTACTATGATAACACAAAGAAGAAGCTGGAAATAAAATTATAGAGTAAGGAAATAACATCAAATGGTAACTTAAATCTATAGAATAAATGAACTATGCTCTCCTTTTTTCTCTAGCCTTCTTTAAAATATATAAGATTATATAAAGTAGTAATTATAACCATGTATTATTGAGTTTTTAAACATACATAGACATAACATATAATTATAATAGCAAAAAAAGAGAAAAGGGAATAGTTATATAGAAGTAAAACTTCTCTCAGTAGAAAGTTAATATAAATCTGAAGTAACTTCTAATAAATGAAGATGTATTTTTTTATTTGACAAACAGAGATCACAAGTAGGCAGAAGCAGGCAGAGATAGAAGAGGAAGCAGGCTCCCCGCTGAGCAGAGTCCCGAAGATGTATATTGTTAAGACCTAGAACAACCATAAGGAAAATAACACGAAGAATATGTAATTTTAAAAACTGTTAAACAGGGGCGCCTGGGTGGCTCAGTGGGTTAAGCCTCTGCCTTTGGCTCAAATCATGATCCCAAGGTCCTGGGATGGAGCCCCACATCAGGCTCTCTGCTCAGCAGGAGGCCTGATTCTCCTTCTCTCCCTCCCCCTGCTTGTATTCCCTCTCTCAGTGTCCCTCTCTCTGTCAAATAAATAAATCTTTTTAAAAATAGTTAAAATGATAGTAAACTTTATGTTCTGTATATTTTACCACAATAAAATAAATTATTGGTAAAAAAAAAAATGAAGTTCTCCTACATGTTGCAACATGGATGATCCTTGAAAATACTCTCCCGAATGAAATAAGCCAGACACAAAAGGACAAATATTATATGATTCCACTTACATGAAATATCTAATCTAATACCTGTTCATACAGGTATTAAAGAGACTAGAAATTATCAGGGACTGGGGAAGGGGGAAGGAGAAATAGGGAGTTAGCATTCAAAAGTTACAGAATTGGGGGCACCTGGGTGGCTCAGTGGGTTAAAGCCTCTGCCTTCAGCTCAGGTCATGATCGGATCAGGCCCCGAGCTCTCTGCTCGCCAGGGAGCCTGTTTCCTCCTCCCTCTCTCTGCCTGCCTCTCTGCCTACTTGTGATCTCTGTCTGTCAAATAAATAAAGTTTTAAAAAAAGAAGTTACAGAATTTTGGGAGGAAGGAAGGATGAGGAGGCTGGGTGATGGACATTGGGGAGTGTATGTGTTATGGTGAGAAACACAATTAAAAAATAATTAATTTTATGAAAAAGCTACAGAGGGGAGCCTGGGTATCTCAGTCAGTTAAGCTCCTGCCTTCAGCTCAGGTCATGATCTCAGGGTCCTGGGATCAAGCCCCGCATTGGGCTCTCTGCTCAGCAGGGAGCCTGCTTCCCCCTCTGTCTCTGCCTGCCTCTCTGCCTACTTGTGATCTCTCTGTGTCAAATAAAATAAATAAAATCTTTAAAAAAAAAAAGTAAAAAGAAAAAGTTACAGAATTTCTATTTGAGATGATGAAAAACGTTTTTGAAATTGATCGTAATGATGGTTGAACACTGGGAATGTAATTAATCTCCCTGAATCAAACATGTAAAATAATTAAAAAAGCAAATTTTATGTTGTATATATTCATCACAACAAAAAAGTACATTTATTAATTTTCAAAAGATACTCACTTAGATAAAAGAAAGAAGTAAAGGAGGAAAAGAGAAAATAGGTAGTCATGAGACATGACATGACAAAAAGCAAAATGTCAGGGGTGCCTGGGTGGCTCAGTGGGTTAAACCACTGCCTTCGGCTCAGGTCATGATCTCAGAGTCCTGGGATCGAGCCCCGCATCGGGCTCTCTGCTCGGCAGGGAGCCTGCTTCCTCCTCTCTCTGTGCCTGCCTCTCTGCCTGCTTGTCATCTCTCTCTGTCAAATAAATAAATAAAATCTTTAAAAAAAAAAAGCAAAATGTCAGATATAAATCCAACAGTATCAACATTAAAAGGCTGAATGGATTTAACAATAAAATCAAACATCAGAGATTTTCAGACTGGATTATTTAAAAAGATCCAGCTAGATGCTGTTCACATGAAACACTATTTTTTTTAAGATTTACTTATTTGAAAGAGAGAGCTCACATGCGGGGGTGGAGGGCAGAGCAGGAGGGAGAGAGAAATTATGCAGACTGTGCACGGAGCATGAAGCCCAAGGCAGGGCGCAATCTCACAACCCTGAAATCATGACATGAGCTGACACCAAGAGTTGGATGCTTAACCAACTGCACCACCCAGGCTCCCTGACAAAAAACACACTTAAATTCAAACATACCAAAGAGGCTGAAAGTAAAGGATGGAAAAAGACATACCATGTAAACAGCAACCATAAGAACACTAGAGTAGCTACACTAATATCAGACAAAACAGACTTTTTTTTAAAAGATTCTTTTAAAGATTTTTTAAAAATTTATTTGGCACAGACAGAGAGGGAGAGAGTAAGCACAAGCAGGGGTTGTGGGAGGCAGGGGAGAAGCAGGCTTTCCGCTGAGCAAGGAGCCCAATGCAGGGCTCGATCCCAGAATCCTGGAATCATGACCTGAGCCGAAGGCAGATGCTTAACTGACTGAGCCACCCAGGTGCCCCCAAAATAGACTTAAAGATGAAAAACGTTACTAAAGAGGGATATTTTAAAATGATGAAATAGCTAACCCATTACTAAGATATAACAAAAACATATATAAAGCTAACAACAGAGCCCCCAAAATACATCAACAAAAGTGAACAAAACTGAATGAAAAGACACATAATAATGACAGCTGAGAATTTTAATACCCCACTTTCAATAACAGGCAGGATAAAGAGGCAGAGCATCAAAGAGGATACAGAAGACTTAAATAGCACTATATACCTACTAACCTAACAGACATCTATATCATATTCCACCCAATGATAGTAGACTACACCCTCTTCTCAAGTACACATAGATCATTTTTCAGCACAGAACATATTAAAAAACCTCAGTACATTTAACAGAAGTGAAGTCATAGAAAGTATGTTCTCCACCAACATGAAATTAAGTTAGAAATCAAGAAGTTATGGGTAAATTAAACAACACACTCCCAAATAACCCATGGGTCAAAGAATAAATCACAAGAGAAATTAGAAAATACCTTGAGCTGAGTGAACATGAAAATACAACATACCAAAATTTATGGGATAGAAAACAATGGTTAAGGAAAATTTTATACCTATAACAATATTAAAAGAGAAGTAAGATCTCAACCTTCCATGTTAGAAAAATGGAAAAGAAAGAGCAAACTAAGTCTAAAGCAAGCATGAATGGGAAAAGTCACAAAGATTACAGGGGGAATTAAATGAAATAACTGAAAAACAATAGAGAAAAACCAATAAAACCAAAAGTTGATGCTTTGAAAAGACCCAACAGACTGACAAACCTTTAGCTAGACTGGCCAAGAAAAGAAGAAAGAAGACTCATATTAGTCAAAATCAGGAATCAAGGAGGGAACATCATTACTGACCTTTGGAGAAAGACTATTCCTAAAAGACTAAAGATACAGGATCCCAACTAGGTGCCACTGTATAAATCTCTCTAAATGTTAATTTCTCTAACTATACAAGATGAAATTGATCTATGCAAGTCACTTTCAAACTGTAAGCAAGCAAATCATTTTTTTCAAACAAAATCTTCCACAGACATACTACTTAAAATTAATGCCTAACTTCTCCAAATCAAGATGGGTATGTTAGAGAATTGTGGCTATATCTCCTCCTTCTCTTAATGGGGATTCTGAAAAGCTATTCTAGCAGAACCAGAGAGCACCAGAGAACACAGTTCCTAAATTACTCTACTTGATCTTAAAGAATCTTAAAGCTCTAAGTGTTAGCTTTAGTAAATTATCTTCTTGTTAAAACTGCAGTCACAATACCACCCCCTTCTCCCAAACCCCCTCCCCCCAACAACCCTCAGCAATTCATTCTACTTCCACAAGATGGTGCTAATACATTCCATTCACCATTAAAATAGGTCTTGCTTAACAGGGATGGAACTAGAGGGTATTATGCTGAGCGAAGTCAATCAGAGAAAGACAAATATCATATGATCTCCCTAATATGAGGAATTTGAGAGGCAGAGTGGGGGGCTTGGGGGGTAAGTAAGGAAAAAAATGAAACGAGATGGGATTAGGAGGGAGACAAACCATAAGAGACTCTTAGTCTCATAAAACAAACTGAGGGTTGCTTGGTGGGGGGGAGGGTGGTTGGGTTATGGACACTGCGGAGGGTATGTGATATGGTGAGAGCTGTTAAGTGTGTAAGCCTGACGATTCACAGACCTGTTCCCCTAGGGCAAATAATACATTATATGTTAATAAAATAATTTTTTAAAAAGGTCTTGCATATTATTTTTATAGTTAATTTATCAGTCTATGATTATATAATACCCTTAATTTTCAAAGTCATATTATGTTCCCTATGGCATCTTTATTATAAGCCTGTGACACAGATAATAGTGTACCCACTAACATTGCAGCATGTTAATAGGTAATTGACCCAAGGTCACACAATTGATTAGTTAACAAGTTTTCTATTGCTAGCTCTGTGATCATTCCTTAGATCACATTGCCTGTCTATAAATAATATTGTCAGATTCTCAAAGTCTTACTTAGGCTGAGAACAAGGGGAAAATAAAAGGTGAGCATTAAGTACTATTCAAACTGATAAAAAATTTCCCCTGGGCTCATATAGTGAATCATTACTATTTGTGCATAATACACATTTACATTTCCTTTGTTATTTCCTTATTAGAAGACCTCTGGTGGGGGCACATAGCTGGCTCAATCAGTAGAGCATGAAACTCCTGATCTCACGGTTATAGGTTCCAGCCCCACCTGCGTGTAAGGATTACTTAAAAAAGTAGAATCTTCTTTAAAAAAAAAAAAAAAAAGACCTCTGGTGCTATATACTCCTATATAACCATAGTAAAGGCTAAGCATTGATAACTAAAAATACCTCATAAATACTGTCCATATCGTAAACATAATAGCTATTTTTAAACCCCACATGGTTGGGTTTAATCTGGTTCATAATCTGGTTCACTAACTCTAAGTGCTATGAATTTAGAAAACAGGAGTATAATTTTTGCTGAATTCTCCTTTTTTTTTAAGATTTTATTTATTTATTTGACAGAGAGAGAGAGATCACAAGTAGGCGGAGAGGCAGACAGAGGGAGGGATGCAGGCCCCCTGCTGAGCAGAGAGCCTGATTCAGGACTTGATCCCAGGACTCTGGGATCATGACCTGAGCCGAAGGCAGGGGCTTAACCCACTGAGCCACCCAGGTGCCCCTGAATTCTCCTTTTTTGATTCAATGAAAGATACAAGAAGTTTTATAGAAACAGGAAAGAGACACATTTCACTTGAGGATACTACGTGCAGGGTAAAAACTATTCCTAACTCAAATTAGCTAGCAACGGCAACGGGTTTTAGATTAACTTCAGAGAAATTAAAAGTAGTATTAGAAAAGGAGCTCAAAAATTACTCCTGCTGTAACATACAGTCTACCCAATTATTTATTCACATCCAAAAAATCTAGCAACACTAGGTTTAGGTTGTAAAGTTTTTTTAAAGAAAATATAAACTGTAATTATGGTCTCAGAAAGATGCTGAAGAAATTATGCTTTCTTTGGATTCCGAAGGGGAAAAGGCAGTACAGAGCTCTCACACAAGGAGTTGAGAAATATTCTCAATTTAACCTACAAAGGACTCTTCAGGAATCTATAAGCAGTCTCTGACCTGTAGGTCAAAGAAGTAGGTCATTTATATTTCATTTATTAAGATCAGTTAGATTATTTTATACAGAACACCTTCAGGGTTTTATTCAATTCTCCATGATTTTGTCCAATTCAAATGTCTTCTGTCGTTTTCCCAATTTATCTCACTGTCTCTAACAAGAGATCACCAGTTAGGAATTGTCCTATATATATAGTCTTTGTCTTGTTTTCATTCCATTAATTTTCCTTATTTATGGTCCATTTTAGATAAACTCAATTCCTTAAATCCTCCAAATGCATTTCAATGATTTTCATGTCTTCCTTGTCATTTAACATATTAAAAGACCTTTTAAAAACGGTTTGTGAAAAAAATAAAAAAGAAAATAAAGTAAAATGTTAATAAATGAGCATTTATGAATGTGGGATTACAAATGACTTTCACTTACCACATTATATCTTTCTGTAACATTAAAATTTTTATAATTAATACATACATCTTCTTTTATCAGCAGAGAAATTTTAAAACATTTTTTACTATATCCACTTTTGCTATATTCCTTTCATTTTAACTGTTCTCCCCTAAAATTTAATTTGCCACAATTACAAAATAGGTCTTCTTACACCAAAGGGAAGAAAAAGTTAGCCTCTCAAGTGTATACCAGTCAGTAGCTCCAAGTAACACAACTGCATGAATTAGAACTACTAGAAATGAAAGAAACATCATCCATGATTAAGAATATGACTAAGAGGGGCACCTGGGTGGCTCAGTGGATTAAGCCGCTGCCTTCGTATCAGGTCATGATCTCAGTGTCCTGGGATCAAGCCCCACAACAGGCTCCTTGCTCAGTGGGGAGCCTGCTTCTCGCTCTCTCTCTGCCTGACTCTCTGCCTACTTGTGATCTCTCTCTCTGTCAAATAAATAAATAAAATCTTAAAAAAAAAAAAGAATATGACTAAGATTTTGCATTTAAGGCATTTTCCTCCCAGGGAGAAAAAAATCTGCAAAATCTCTGCAGTAAATCAATGTAACCCCAAAGCCTTTTGAGTTAGAATTATTTGTATTTGTTTGGCTTACTGTGCTTCTTTTAGAATACTAATTAGTCAGAGTGCGATTTCTGTATACCTTTTATAAAAAGCCAAATTCAGCATAATATATGTCCAAATTATTAGGACCTTAAAAGACAAAGAGTAAATTTAAATGCTACTAGAGTAACTGAAATCCCCTAGACTGTGGAAGAAAAAAAGTTCTATATCAATAATCTCTTCCCATCTATTTATGCTTGTCTTCTGCTAAGAGCAGACAGAGGAGTTTGACATAGCAAGAATTTAAAAAGGGGAGGAGCAGCAAAGATCAAAATTGTGGGGATTTTTAAAGTTTATTTTCTATTAATCTCTACACCCAACATAGGGGTTGAACCCATAACCCCGAGATCAAGAGCCACACGCTCTTCCAAATGAGCCAGCCAGGTGCCCCCTAAAATGCATTTTATTAAACAAAAAACTTCTTAAATTTATTTCCAAAACAAGCATTCTGATATCAAAGGGCTGAAATTTTGTATTTAACAGAGTCCTAACTAAATTTGTCATTGAATACACTGAGGCAGGTATCTTGATGCCTACAGTAAAGTAAGCTAAAGGAGTCCCAATTTCATTCATTATTACAGCAGCCTTCTCTTAATCCATGGCATCTCTAACAAGGGGATGTGATCAAGAGTGTGGTAGAAAAAAGCAAGGAGAACAGCAGCTGTTCATGAACTTTTCTAGCAAAAGAAAAGGCAAGGGGAGACAAAACTAAAAGAGGCCCTGAACTGAGAGATATATGCTAACAAGAACTGAGGGACAGAAAAGAGCTTCATAAACAATACCCACCACCACCCTTTTATATTCTAGGCTTATTTCAACAAAATTCTAATATACTATAGCAATTTTTATCTGTTATCATTTGTGTAAAACTGGAGTTTTTAGTGATCCGAAGGAGCACGTTTTAGTGATCCGAAGGGGCACCCGAATGTTTATAGCAGCAATGTCCACAATAGCCAAACTATGGAAAGAACCTAGATGTCCATCAACAGATGAATGGATAAAGAAGATTTGGTGTGTGTGTGTGTGTATATGTACATACACACACACAAACACAAACACACACAATGGAATACTATGCAGCCATCAAAAGAAATAAAATCTTGCCATTTACGACGACGTGGATGGAACTAGAGGGTATCATGCTTAGTGAAATAAGTCAATCAGAGAAAGACAACTATCATATGATCTCCCTGATATGAGGAAGTGGAGATGCAACGTGTGCGGGGTTAGGGGGTAGGAGAAGAATAAATGAAACAAGATGGGATCGGGAGGGAGACAAACCATAAGTGACTCTTAATCTCACAAAACAAACTGAGGGTTGCTGAGGGGAGGGGGGCCGGAAGAGGGGTGTGCAGTTATGGACACTGGAGAGGGTATGTGCTATGGTGAGTGCTGTGAAGTGTGTAAACCTGGCGATTCACAAACCTGTACCCCTGGGGATAAAAATACATTATATGTTTATAAAAAATAAAAAACTGGAGTTTTCTTCCCTAACTGAATGGGTACTTTCCAAAATGCATATAACCTCTGCCTTAAGATAGTCAGTTTACAAAAAAGACTTCAGCCTGTAGAAAGTACTCTCTCCATTGTCTCCTTCTGGTATAAAAGTTACAGAGAAGGGTGTTTAATTAGCAGCTATTTATTCCTACTGTATCACCAACTGCTCCCAATAGTCTTTATAACACATGGATAATTAAAGCACAAAAAAAAATTGTTCCAAAGATAAGCAGTATAGGACAGAAAATGTGGGCATTTGTCTTTATAATATAGTTACCTATTAAGTCAACAAACAATCCACATTTGATTTCACTGTGATGAATTTTAGAGTAAACTAGTGGACTTGCCACATTAGTGTTCACTTAGAGTAAAGAGCAAACATATCACCTAGAGATAGCAGCAACAGCTACCATTTACTGAGCAGTTTCTGTTTTCTACGTAAGTTATTGAACACTCTACAACACATGCATCACATATTTAAGCTGTACAATAATTCTAAAAAGTAGGTATCACAATATTACCAATATGACACTGATATCACAGATGACTCAAATTTTGACTGATTGATCTAATACTAGAAAAACTATCCATCTATCCATTGTGCTAAAATTCCTACTGTTAATAACACTGATAATTACTTTTGCCTCTTTTAAAACAATAAAATGTAATTTTTAAAAAAAAAGATTTTATGCACTTATTTGACAGGGACAGCACAGCAAGGGAGGGAACATAAGCAAGGAGAGTGGAAGAGGGAGAAGCAGGCTCCCTGCCGATGCAGGGCTCAATCCCAGGACCCCGGGATCATGACCAGAACCGAAGACAGATGCCCAACTGACTGAGCCACCCAGGTGCCCCTATAATACAGATTTTGACGAAAGTCTATGGGTCAAATGACATTCCTAAAAATATAGTCACACTAACTATATAGGAAAAGTCTAATATACCTAACTGATGATATGGATGTCAATCACCCTGTCACCATCAAATTTTCCTACTGGAAGGTTTTCTAAAAGTGATAATGCCAGATAAGAGGTCAACAACCCATGTCATATGTGAAAAGGACCTATACATATGCCACTTTAAGTCTCAGCCTATCCTTACGACCATTTCCTAGAGAACATTCCCTCCCCCCTCATTCTTGGTATAAACTTCAAGCTCACCTCCACAGTTTTAAGCTTCCAGAAGCCATCCATGGCACCAGTATGTTTTGGGTTTTTCGTATTTGTTTTGTCTTCCTCATCCCTGTCTTCTTGGCATACTAGTTGATAGGTTGATGCCATAAGCGTTATTTTGTTGTTGTTGTTTTAAAGATTTTATTTATGGGGTGCCTGGGTGGCTCAGCGGGTTAAAGCCTCTGCCTTCGGCTCGGGTCATGATCCCAGGGTCCTGGGATCGAGCCCCACATTGGGCTCTCTGCTCGGTGGGGGGCCTACTTCCTCCTCTCTCTCTCTCTCTCTGCCTGCCTGTCTGCCTACTTGTGATCTCTGCCTGTCAAAAAAGGTTTTATTTGACAAAAAAATAAATGTTTTATTTGACAAAAAAAAAGGTTTTTATTTTATTTGATTTATTTATTTGACAGACAGAGATCACAAGTAGGCAGACAGGCAGGCAGAGAGAGAGGAGGAAGCAGGGTCACTGCAAAGCAGAGAGTCCAACGCGGGGCTCGATCCCAGGACCCTGAGATCATGACCTGAGCCGAAGGGAGAGGCTTAACCCACTGAGCCACCCAGGTGCCCCGATGCCATAATTTTGTACCTGCCAATACTGCCAAATCCTGTAACAAAACTCACTTATCATTCACATTATAAAAAGGTTCATTTAAATGAAACCTGTTATAAAACCTGAGCTAAACTACTCAGCTCCTCTGAATATATTTGAAATAATTCAATTTATTAAAATGTGATTTCATAATAACTTCAGGTATATTCCACTTCTGTGAAACATTCTAAATTAAGTATAACTCATAACTGTATAAGCCTGTTCTGTTAGGCATAGTTCTTATATATAGAGTTTGATCAATCTTTAGGCTCTACAAAGTCTTTTACAGGGATGCCTGGGTGGCTCAGTCTGTTAAGTGTCTCCCTTCAGCTCAGGTTATGATCCCAAGGTCCTGGGATTGAGTCCCACATTAGGCCCCTTTGTTCAGCAGGGAGCCTAGTTCTCCCTCTGCCACTCCCTCTGCTTGTGTTCTCGGTCTGACAAATAAATATATAAAATCTTTTTAAAAAGTCTTTTACATAAAAGTCATTTGCATAAATATTTTATTAGAGATATATATACCTGTGGTTACTATAATCTCAAAGACCATATTTGCCTTTATTTCATTAATGGCAAATGTAATTTTCACAACAGTTAAACTAACCTTGACAGTATCTTCAAATAACCAGAACTAACCCTATACACATAATGGAAAAACATTCAGTGAATTGATTTGACATATTTTACTCCATAATCCCCTGATGTTCAAAGTACCTTATGTCACATCTCCAGAAAAATACATTTTTCAAATAAATTCATTTAACTAGCAATTATTGAATGGTCTATGTGTCAGAATTTACTGTGCCTAAGTGCTCAGTGAAAGACAGGGTTCTTGCATCTAGTTGCTCCATTTTTACATTATTCCCTTGATATTTCCAGATTCAGTACAATAGTACAAATATTAGTATAACACTGTTCATACAGTAAGTACTAAATATATACTTACTGTATTAAAATAGCAGAATTCATTTCATAGTAACAATTTTAGCTGATCCTAATCCTACTCTTCACCCACCCACCTATATATATATACTCTGGGGCTGGCAGACAGCAATACATAACAAAGCAAAAGAAAAATTCATATTCGTGATGGAGATATGAAGGAGGAATGAAAGAAGAACATCTCATGTTACATTAAGGATAGAATACATTTTCTTATCAACTGGCAACATGTAAATAACACATGTTAAAGGAATAAATAAATTTAGCATATTGGCTTTTGAAGTCAGAGACTTTTCTTTGTTTTTTGTTTTTTAAAGATTTTATTTATTTATTTGACAGACAGATATTACAAGTAGTCAGAGAGGCAGGCAGGGAGAGAGAGGAGGAAGCAGGTTCCCCGCTGAACAGAGAGCCCGAAGTGGGGCTCGATTCCAGGACCCCAGGATCATGACCTGAGCTGAAGGCAGAGGCTTCAACCCACTGAGCCACCCAGGCGCCCAGTGAAGTCCGAGACTGTTTAAACTGACAAAGTACCACACAGTATTTACTGAACCGTATGATGATATCCCTAAATACACATACATTAATTTTGTTTATATTACCTAAGCCAGAAAGAACTTTCTTCATATTTACTCTGCTTGTGGGTTTCTACTCCAAAGTTGTAACAGAGAATGTGAAGATATCCAGTCTGCAATATTAAAAAAAAAAAAAGAAAAGTCAGATTCATGATTTTTTAATGTTAAAAAATCTATAACAGTTCGAGTCTTTAAGACATACTTTATTTTATACATCAAAATAACCCACTATTCTTTATTTAAACCTCCCAAATTACCTAAAGAGGAGCTATAAAATATTCAGTTTGGGTAAGAGTTATATTTGGAAAAGTAATACATTACTATTAGAACTTGAAAGGTACTTTGTAACAGGAAATGGGAAGCCTAACCATTGCCCAGCAAAAGGACAACCTCCTTTGTAGGTTTCCAGATCCAATAAGAGGCATTAGATCAGCAAGTACAGTCAAAGAAAAAAGCATAAAAGAGGATGTTTTGGGGGCGCCTGGGTGGCTCAGTGGATTAAGCCTCTGCCTTCGGCTCAGGTCATGGTCTCAGGGTCCTGGGATCCAGCCCCGCGTTGGGCTCCCTGCTCGGTGCGGAGCCTGCTTCCCTCCTCTCTGTCTGTCTGCCTCTCTGCCTACTTGTGATCTCTCTCTCTCTCTGTGTCAGATAAATAAATAAAATCTTTTAAAAAAAAGATTAACTATGGTCTAGCACCATAACATTCATTATTTAAAAAAAAAAAAAAGAGCATGTTTTTTCAAAATCAAGACAACTTTAAAAAATTCCAAAGATCTGAAATGTGTCCAACATTTCATAGTCCAGTCACAGGACTTATTTAGAAATTGTTTAATAAACACTCCTTAACAAGAAAAATTTTCTTTACATAAATTACCACTAAAATAAAAGTAGGAACGAATATGTGAATGGTGCCATAAGAAAATACTTTTTAATGGATTATCAGCATCTCAGTCCCTACATCATTGCTCTATCTTATATAATTTTCATCTGTCCAAATCCTGGGAAATGGTTTAAGAGAAAAAATTTTAATTTCTAATAACTTATCCAAATATCCTCCAGAATTTGATTACACCCATATAATGGAATCCTTTACAAGCTTTACCTGAGTAAGACTACAGAAGCAGACCTTCAATTAAGAATCCAAGATCTGAGGCAAGTTATTCATAAGTAATGTATAAAGACCTGTCTTCCTTCAAAAAAGTTTCCTTTTGAATTATAGTATATTCAGAAGAAATTCAATATGTATGCCTGAGCACTTCAGGCCTGTATATTTTAATCTAAAATAAAGAATAGCCTTGGTAATGTGGGTCTGGCAAGAATCCAGAAGTATTTGAATGCATTCTTGACATTTTAGCAGAAAAAGCTTAACTCATTACATGCCCCAGATCCCATAGGTTCACACAGGACCACACCAATTATACAGCTATACTGGAATAATGCAGCTCACATCCACTTGCTGCAGAGAGGCCTGTAACTAACGTGCACAGAAGAAAATGGAAATAAAACCTTCGACGAACATCTAACGTATATTAGTCTTTGTTCAGTTTCCCCAGGATTTGTCTTTGCCCTCAAAAAACGTTCAAGTGTACTTACATTAAATGCTACTTCCTAGGAGAAAAAAAGAATGCAAAATAATAACAAACTTACAACAACAAAGCTATAAAATACTAAAATATCTTTTAAGAGAACCACAATGTATTTCCAATGTAATGACAAAAATAAAATCTTTTAACTACCAATACTGCTTTATGCACACAATCATTATACATTCAATAATAAATATTTACTATGCATCTCCTATCTATCAGGCACTATTTCAGTCATTACAGATAAATCAGTGAACAAAACAGAGAAAAATCCCTGCCCTCATGACACATTTCTAATGGGGTATGAAGAACTAAGATTCATAAAAATATCCCTAAAAATATCCTTGCAGGGCATCTGAATTGTACAGTCAGTTATGTGTCTGCCTTCAGCTCAGGCCCAGAGTTGGGCTCCCTGCTCAGTGGGGAGCCTGTTTCTCCCTCTTCCTTTGTCCCTCCCCCCCAACCTTTGCACTCTCTCTTGATCTCTCTCTCCCTCATTCTCTCTCACTTGATCTGAAAGAAGTAAAATCTTAACAAAAACAAAAAATAAAAAATAATATCTTCCCAGCCTTCCATGGAGTGCTAACCTCTCATTTTGCAAGGAATACACATGGCAAAAACCAATACAAAGAAGGTAGGTCTGTAAGTCCTGCTGTTATACTGGTCATCCAGAAAGGGACTTATGGAAGCTCCAAAACCCACGGGATATCTAGAACTTCCATCTACTGCTACAGTCCAGAAAGACAGCTCCAACTGAATATTCACTTTACAATGCCAACATGAGAGTATATGGATGACTTTTAAAACTCAAATATTGCTGCTAATAAGTTTCATCACTAAGTTTCAAGTTCAATCGAAGGCCTTGTATTTTTTTAAAGATTTTATTTATTTATTTGACAGAGAGAGAGAGATCACAAGTAGGCAAAGAGGTGGGCAGAGGGGGGGGGGGGGGAGCAGGCTCCCCGCTCAGCAGAGAGGCCAATGTGGGGCTCGATCCCAGGACCCTGCGATCATGACCTGAGCCAAAGGCAGAGACTTAACCCACTGAGCCACCCAGGCACCCCAGAGGCCTTGTATTTTTAATTAGCTAGATAAGGTCATCTTCTCTGCAAATTACTTTGTATATCAGGATTTTAAAACTCAGAAAAAACAAAGCTATTGTTTCTCCAGTCCCAAGTCCTGAACTATTTTTCTTTCTGCTTTTGTTCTCTTCTACACATTTATAGATCATGTATTTTTACATTTTGTCCTATTTTAACAGTGAATGGTAATTGCCTGGCTTTCTTCCTTAATGGCTTTAAGACACTTACCTCCCAGTCCCTCCCTGACTCAGCTTTCTTTAATTCTTGGATAGCTCAATAATAATCAACTACAGGTCATTAGTTATTTCTCTTGGTGCCCTAAGACACAATTTTCCATACGCTTTATTTCTCCGTCTCTGAACAGCATTCCCTTCTGGCTTCATGTTAACACCTTACAGTAATTCCTAATCCAGTTTTGGCATACAGAACGGATGTCTCAGAAAAAAGACTTGGTTTATTTAATTCATTAATTCCCTTTAAGTAAATAATATTATGTTAGCTCTTCTCTAGCCTTTATCCAATCATTTCCTCTCATTATAAGATTTCCTGCCCTAGATTTTCAGATCCCCTATCTAAAACTTAAGCCCATCAAGGGGCGGGCGCCTGGGTGGCTCGGTCAGTTAAGTGGCTGCTTTCAGCTGGGGTCATGATCCCAGAGTTCTGGGATCTAGCCATTCATCAGGGTCCCTGCTCAGCGGAGATCCTGCTTCTCCCTCTCCCTCTGCCAGCTGCTCTGCCTGCTTGTGCGCTCTATCTCTCTGCTAAATATATAAATAAAAATCTTTAAAAAAATAAATAAAATAAAAAATAAAACTTAAGCCCATCAAAAACATACTAAATAATTTCACTGACCTTTAAAATAAAAAATAAAATTAAATTTTTAAAAAGTGTCCTAACAATATAGTCAAACACAAAAATTTAAATGAATCAAAATCCTAAATTTAATAGCTAAAGCTGTAAAACTCTCAAAGGAACACCAAAATCTTCACGACCTTGGATTTGGCAAGTTTCTTAAATGACACCAAAAGCATAGGCCAACAAAAGAAAAAATAGATAAACTGGACTTAATCAAAATTAAAGTGCATCAATGGACACTATAAAGAGTGAAAATACAACCCTTAGAATGAGCAAAAATATTTGCAAATCATGTAAGGCTTTAATATCTAGACCATATAAAGAATTCTTAAAACTGGACAACCCAATTTAAAAACATGCAAAGAAAAAAAAAAAATAGGCAAAGGATGATAATAGACACTTCCCTAAAGAAGATATACAAATGCCCAATAAGCACATGAAAAGATGTTCAATATCATTAGTTATTAAGGAAATGCAAATCAAAAGCATAATGAGAAACCACTGCACACCTACTAGGATAGCTATAATAATTTTAAAATCTGGAAAATAAGAGTTGGTGAGGATACGGAGAAATTGGAACCCTCGTACACTGCTGGCAGAAATGTAAAATGGTGCAGATGCTACAGAAAACAGTCTGATCGTTCTTCAAAGAGTTAAACACAGAATTACCATATGACCCACCAACTTCAATCCTAGATATTTATCTAAGAGAATTAAAAACAAGGGTTCAAGGGGCACCTGGGTGGCTCAGTCAGTTAAGCATCTGACTTTTGATTTGGGTTCAGGTCATGATCTTAGGGTCATGAGATCGAGCTCCACGTCAGGCTCAGTGCTCAGCAGGAGTCTGCTTCTCTCCCTCTCCCTCTGCCCTCCCCATGCTTGCTTGCTGTCTCTAAAATAAATCTTTTTTTAAAAAAGGTTCAAAAAAGTAATAAAAACAGGAATTCAAACAGATATTTATAGATCAATGTTCATAGAAGCATTATATGCAATAGCCAAAAGGTGGAAATAACCCAAGTCTCCATCAATTGCTGAATGGATAAATAAAATATAGTATGTACATATAATGAAATACGATTCAATCATAGCAAGGAATATAATTCTGATACATGCTACAACGTAGGTGAATCTTAAAAATATTAATGCTCAATGAAGTAAGCCAGACATAAAAGGATCAATATTGGGGGCCTGGGTGGCTCAGTAGGTTAAAGCATCTGCCTTCGGCTCAGGTCATGAACCCAGGGTCCTGGGATGGAGCCCCGCATTGGGCTCTCTGCTCTGCGGGGAGCCTGCTTTCTCCTCTCTCTCTCTCTGCCTGCCTCTCTGCCTACCTGTGATCTCTGTCAAATAAATAAAATCTTTCTTTTTAAAGATTTTATTTATTTATTTGACAATATTGTCAATATTTTTTTTAAAAGATTGCATTTATTTATTTGACAGACAGAGATCACAAGTAGGCAGAGAGGCAGGCAGAGAGAGAGAGGAAAGCAAGGCTCCCCGCTGAGCAGACAGCCCAACGTGGGGCTCGATCCCAGGAGCCTGGGATCATGACCTGAGCAGAAGGCAGAGACTTTAACCCACTGAGCCACCCAGGTGCCCCCTAAAATCTTTTTTAAAAAAAGGATAAATATTATATGATTCCACTTATATATAATATCTAGAACAGGAAAGTCCATAGATAGAAAGTAGATTAGAGGATACCAGGAACTGTGGAGAAGAGGTAATAGGAGTTATTGTGTAGTGTGTACAGAGTTTCTATTTGGACTGATGAAAAATTTTGGAAACTGATAGTGGTGATGGTTATACCAAACTGCAAATATAGTTAAGGTCAATGAATTATATGCTTAAAAATGGTTAAAATGACAAATTTCATATTATATATATTTTCCCACAATAAAAAAGTTTTTATAGTAGAATGTCAACTAATAAATGTAGAAAGATAGAAAAACATTCAATTGTCAACCATCACAGTACGAATTTAGGCAAGAAATATCAATGGATGGTGAAAGTAGGATGTGAAATTGGACTTCATATAGTTTCAAGGTATCACCCCACAAAATACTTATGAATAACACAAGGAAAAAAATACATGTGTTTATAGCAAAAAAACCTGGAAAATATCATTTTATTCAAGAGATCAAAATGAGGGGCGCCTGGGTGGCTCAGTGGGTTAAGCCGCTGCCTTCAGCTCGGGTCATGATCTCAGGGTCCTGGGATCGAGTCCCACATCGGGCTCTCTGCTCGGCGGGGGGCCTGCTTCCCTTCCTCTCTCTCTCTGTGATCTCTTCCCTTCCTCTCTCCTACTGTGATCTCTCTCTGTCAAATAAATAAATAAAATCTTAAAAAAAAAAAAAAGAGATCAAAATGAGCACCACCAATAACAGACTGAATCAATCCTGTCTGCCACCCAATAGGAAGCCATGAGGAGAATACAGAATTACTTCTGTGATTTCCTGGTCTCGGAGTCGTAATTTGTTCTAAATATGAAGAAACTCTGAACAAACTTGAATTAAGGGTAGGGGAATTAGAAAGATGTTGCTTAAGGGTGGAAACATGCAAATGTAATGTAAGTTTTGGAGATCTAATGCACAATACAGTAATTACAGTAAACAACACAATTATAAATTTCAAAATTGCTAAGAGAGTAGATCTTAACTGTTCTCAACACACACACACACACAAAAACAATGATTATGTGACATAATAGAGGTGTTAGGTAACACTACTATAGTAATCATATTGCAATATATAAATGTATAAAACCAACACGCTGTATACTTCAAACTTATACAATATGTCAATCATATCTCAAAAAAATTTTTTTAATATATATTTTTTAAGATTTTATTTATTCATTTATTTGACAGAGAGAGATCACAAGTAGACAGAGAGGCAGACAGAGAGAGAGGGAAGCAGGCTCCCCGCTGAGCAGAGAGCTCCATGAGGGACTCGATCCCAGGACCCTGAGATCATGACTGAGGCAAAGGCAGCGGCTTAACCCACTGAGCCACCCAGGTGCCCCCCCAAAATTTTTTTAATTAAAAAAACTAAGATGCACTCTACAAAATGACTGGTCAGTAATCTTCAAAACTGCCAAAGTCATGAAAGTCAAAGAAGAGTGATGAAGTATTCCAGACTGAAAGAGACTAGGTACAATGGAAATTGATTCCATTTTGTATAAAGGACAGTTTTGGGAAACTTGAATGAGGTCTCTGTACAAAGGATAAAGGATTTCTTCATACTATTCTTGTAACATTTTTTTGAGATTTTATTTGTCAGAGAGAGAGAGCAGAAGCACGGAGAGCTGCAGGCAAAACAGGCAGGGCAGGCAGAGGGAGAAGCAAGCTCCCTGCTGAGAAAGGAGCCCAACATGGGACTTGATCCCAGAGCCCCGGGATCATGACCTGAGCCGAAGGCAGACACTTAAACAACTGAGCCACCCAGTCATCCCTCTTTTAATATTTTTTTTAAAATATGAAATTGCCTTAAAATTTTTTAACTTTTTAAGAATTTTATGGAGTTTTTTATTTTTTTAGTAATCTCTACACCAAACATGGGGTTTAAACTCAGAACCTCAAGATCAAGAGTCACACATTACACAGAATGAGCCAGCCAGGTGCCCCTGCTTTAAAAATTTTTAAAGCCTAGGGGCGCCTGACTGGCTCATATGGTTGGGTGTCTACCTGTCATGATCTCAGGGTCCTGGGATCTAGCCCCACTTTGGCCTCCCTGCTCAGTGGGGAGTCTGCTTCTCCCTCTCCCCTCCACTCATGCTCTCTCTCTCTCTGTCTCTCAAATAAATAAATAAAATCTTAAAAAAATAAAAAAAAAAGTTAAAAAAATTTTTTTAAGCCTAGAAGAGAGGATGACTGGGTGTGCTTTCAGTTAAAGACACAAAGTTAAGTGCCTTTAACTGAAGGCAGTTAAACATCTGCCTTCAGCTCAGGTCATGATCCCAGGGTCTTGGGATCCAGTCCCACATCAAAGATTCCTTGCTCAGCAATGAGTCTGCTTCTCTCTCTCACTCTCCCTCTACCCCTGCCCCCTGCTCTCTCTCTCTATCACTCTTGTTCTCCCTCTCAAATAATTTTTTTTAATTTTGTAATAAAATAAATAAAGCCTGGAAGAGTACCTAGTATATAATTAGAAATATATAACTATTTACTAAATTAAGTTCTAACACATAATTTAGGGGAAAAATAAGACCAATCTCACAAGAAGGTATAATACATGAAGACCTAAGGAACATTCACCCTAACATCTAAATATATCTTTGTTATCAATTCCCTCTGTGAAAACAAAGAGTAAAGTAGACATAGGCAGTGAAGCAAGAAAGAAATAAAAGGTAGTTAAGAAAAATAAAAAATTATCAACCCTGGAATTTTGATGAGAACCAGACTGGGAAGTAGGATTTATTTATCCTATCAATTCTCTCACACCCCCAATATAGAAAAACATGATGACAGTGATATGATTAACTGCTATTGACCTTGACAGCAGAGATATAAACTCATTTTTTCCATTCTTTCATCACATAGCTTGAAATATGGAGGAAATGTTAGCAAAACGATTTGACAATAAAAGGGAAAGCAAATAAATTTTAAGAAATAACCCTTTGCTTTTTTAACCCTTTCTAGTACAAGACAAAGAAAATATTTCAAAGATCAGCTAAATGAGTGGACCCAACCTTAAATATAATCTCTGAAGAACTGCATGAAGTAGTCATGATTCTACCTAGAACTTGACATAACATATTTTCAAACTCTTGGAGAATAAGTGCAGATATTTCACTCACCATTTTAGGGAACCTCATCAACATATCCTTACAGCGCAGTGCACATGTAGATGCTCTTTGAAAATCCCCTTGAGCACATGCCTGAAAAAGTGAAAAAAATATTTATCAATAATTGGTTAAAATGAAATAACAAGATATTTGTCTATAAGTCAGCTTTCACATATTTTAAACTCACATTAAAAAATCTTAATTTGGGGTGCCTGAGCCGCTCAGTCATTAAGTGTCTGCCCTCAGCTCAGGTCATCCTAGAATTGAGCCCCGCATCTGGCTCCCTGCTCCAAGAAAAATCTGCTTCTCCCTCTCCCACTTCCCCTGCTTGTACTCCCTCTCTCACTGTGTCTCTCTCTGTCAAATAAATAAATACAATCTTCAAAAAAAATCAGAAGTCTTAATTTGTTTTCTAATCTTTTTAGCAATACTGGTTGGTCTAGCTAAACATAATAGCCAGCTCAAAATACAAAAAAAAAAAAAAAAAAGGAAGAAGAATAATCATCTTGGGTAACACAAGAGTTGATAGTGATGGGAGTCATTAACTTTTTTCTGGAAATGGCAAAACTGGTGTGCAATCTTGTGTTATTATATTATGATATAATGCCGTATCTAACAGATGCTTCCCCAGCTTGATAACTCTTGTATTTATCTCCACATCAGAAGGATTTTAAAATGTTAAACAGGAGTCTTTTGTCTTAAAACAGGCTCACAATAACTTCATAATCTGAACTGCTGTGAATATCTGCTATGAAAGGCAGCTAAGAGCAATCCTATCTTGGAGCCAGAAGAGCTACTCTGACATTTATTATATATAACCTTGAACCTTACACTCTCATGGTTTCACTTTCCTCATCCATAAAATCAGGACAATGTACTGTGTTATCTCTTAAGATTCCTGTCAGCTCTATCATTCTGACTGAACAACTTCAAATGAATGAAAACATCATTCACACAATACATAGGCACTTGTAGAAGAGGCTTGTTTCAGTCATTTAAAAATTTAGCTGACAAGGCATATTTAAAAAAAAAAACATGGACATATACAAGAAAATAATTTGATGAAGTACTTTGTCGGGGAAAGAAATTCCTGTATTTGCTGTGTTCTTTTCTCTTTCTTATGGGGCATCAAATATTCTTGTGCTTTGGTGCTACTGGGTGGCTCAGTGGGTTAAACCTCTGCCTTTGGCTCAGATCATGGTCTCAGGGTCCTGGGATGGAGCCCCACATCATCAGGCTCTCTGCTCAGTGGGGAGCCTGCTTTCCCCTCTCTCTCTGCCTGCCTGTGATCTCACTCTATGTGTCAAGTAAATAAATAAAATCTTTTAAAAAAATTTTAAAAATATATTCTTGTGCTCTGAGTACCAAAACAATTGAGCAGAGAGAAGAAAAGATGAAGAATGTAAGATATCCAGCTTCTCTTTACTTTTCTCCTCTATCCACCTGCTGCATATTAAGCTTGACATCTTGCTAAGTAGAAACCCTCATCTAAGGCTTAAATGAATGCTAGATTATGTTAAAGGGAAAAATAAATTGTGAACACAAGAGCCTCAATAAGCCAAATCTCAATTATCTACAGAGTTTACAAAATAATATTCACATTTATACAAAGAGATGTTTGATGAATATACTTGTTGACTGACTCATTATTCAAGGTGGAGGAAATCATCGTAAAAGAGAAATTCTGGGACGCCTGGCTGGTTAAAGCCTCTGCCTTCGACTCCGGTCATAATCCCAGGGTCCCGGGATGGAGCCCCACATCAGGCTCCCTGCTCAGTGGGAAGCCTGCCCCCTCCACTTGCCTGCCTCTCTGCCTACCTGTGATCTCCATCTGTCAAATAAGTAAATAAAATCTTTAAAAAGAGAGAGAGAGAGAGAGAAATGCTGAGTGACAAACCCCGTATCGGAGAACGCTTTCTGTTCTTAGAACATATAAAGCAATACAATGCTATAAAAAATCCATAATCTATCCATCACTAATCAGATTTTACCTTAGTGGAAATAAAATCTCTAATAATTCAAGCTAGTTGTGAATATTATTCATTTTATTGGACCACAAATCAGTATTTCAAACCCAAAAGAGAATTCGGTATAAGAAGTCTTAAAGAGGCAGCATGATGTAATGCTCTAGCAACCTTTGGTGAAGTGAGCATAAGACACAACAAAAGAGCTCTTCAAAAATCACATGGCCCGGCCCCATCACTTGTAAATTCTGATTCACTACATCTGGGATAATGCCCAGCCTATACGAACGTAGTAAAAAGAATATGGGCTTCAGATTCCCAGTTTTTCTGCTTTTTTTTTTCCAGTCAAAATATAGTTGATATACAGTGTTCTATTAGTTTCAGGAGTACCATACAGTTATTTGATAATTCCACTTCTTTCCTCAGTAAAATCAGGCAAGTCACAGACTCTATGAGCCTCAATTTCCTTAACTGTAAAGTAAGGACAAGTATTACCTACCACATAGGATTGAACTTGTGAGAATCAAATGAGATCACAGATACAAAAGCATTTTGTAAACTTTAAGACAGTATTCAAAAGGGGTGCCTGGTAGCTCAGTTGGTTAAGCATCTGACTCTTGATTTTGGATCAGGTCATGATCTCTGGGTCTGAGATGGAGCCCTGTGTCAGGCTCCACGCTGGGAGTGGAGGCTGCTTAAGATTCTCTCTCTCCTGGGCACCTGGGTGGCTCAGTGGGTTAAGCCGCTGCCTTCAGCTCAGGTCATGAACTCAGGGTCCTGGGATTGAGTCCTGCATGGGGCTTTCTGCTTAGCAGGGAGCCTGCTTCCCTCTCTCTCTCTCTGCCTCTCTGCCTACTTGTGATCTCTGTCAAATAAATTTTTTTAATCTTAAAAAATAAATAAGATTGTCTCTCCCTTTCCCTCTGCCCCTCTTCCCTCCCCCTCTCTCCCTCTCTCTCTAACAAAAGACAGTATGCAAAAATGTGAATAATTTTAGCACTCAAAGCTACAACCAGTGCCAAGAATTGTAATAAAAGAGGTTATCTGCTGTGATGTGGTACTCATTGTTAAAGAGAGGAAATCTCTTTGAAATCATATCCTAGCAGATCTATAAAGTATTACATGAACCAAGAACTTAGGTTTCCACTTCATTAGAAGAAAAGCTCCAAGGCTGGATCTGAACTCATGCTTAACAGCACTGGGTTATTACTTTTATGCAAGAAATGAAATGCTAGACTGACCATCACCTATGGTGATGCTACTAAGTGATAATGACAACAGAATCAATCAAATAGTAAACTGTGCTGAACAGATCCACTAAAAACTTATGCTCACTTCAAGTAAACCCTCACTTAAGCTCCGCAGTCAAAAATGTTACAGCTCCTAGTACCATGTCAAGCATGTAATGGATGCTCAGTAAAAATGAGTTTCTTTGAATTTCCAAAGGATATTTCCCATTCAGAAATTCAAGCCATTTTTTAACATTCTTCAAGTACTCCCATAATATGCCATATCTTCCTACTGCACCCCTCACCCAAATTACCTCACCTTCTACCTTAACCAAAACTCATATGCTCCCTTATCCAACATCTAATTCTCCTCTGCAATTTAAAATATCTATCTTATGCCCCTTTCCCTACCAGTAAAGTTCACAGTCTTTTCACAGCAGAGTTACTTTTTCATATTTTGTTTTATCGTGGAACTTCACTCATATTTCTTTAAAGCAATTACCAACTGTGGAAAGAACCAAGATGCCCTTCAATGGACGAATGGATAAGGAAGATGTGGTCCATATACACTATGGAGTATTATGCCTCCATCAGAAAGGATGAATACCCAATTTTGTAGCAACATGGACGGGACTGGAAGAGATTATGCTGAGTGAAATAAGTCAAGCAGAGAGAGTCAATTATCATATGGTTTCACTTATTTGTGGAGCATAACAAATAGCATGGAGGACAAGGGGAGTTAGAGAGGAGAAGGGAGTTGAGGGAAATTGGAAGGGGAGGTGAACCATGAGAGACTATGGACTTTGAAAAACAATCTGAGGGTTTTGAAGGGGTGGGGGGTGGGAGGTTGGGGGAACCAGGTGGTGGGTATTATAGAGGGCACGGATTGCATGGAGCACTGGGTGTGGTGCAAAAACAATGAACACTGTTACGCTGAAAAGAAACAAAAAGTTAAAAAGATAAGAAATAAAGAAAATTCCTGAACAAAAAAAAAAAAAACGGCAATTACCCTGTTGTAATGCACCTGTTTACACATCTATATCTACCACAAAATTTACCTTAAGCTCCTGTAAGAGAGGTACTACATACTAACGTTATAGATCTTTTTACCTCTATTGCACAAAGCACTGACTTATATATATAATATTGACATATATGTATACATACACATACACACAGCAGGCACTAAATAAATGCTTCTTTATTCTCCTATATTCTCCTATATATGTACTGATTAGATTCATTTCCATCTCCTGGTATATGACACCTCTTTATCCAACTCCTCCAATCATTTTCTCCCTGGCTTTTTATATTCAACCTATGTTTATATACATTCTATTTTGAAAATAACCTTCCTTTGACCATCCTTCTCTGACAATAATTTGTATTTCTAAAAGGTTCCTAGCGATATTTTTTAAATGACCCTTTATTTTTTTTTAAGTTTTTTTTAAATTTATTTATCAGAGAGAGAGAGGGAGAGAGAGCGAGCACAGGCAGACAGAATGGCAGGCAGAGGCAGAGGGAGAAGCAGGCTCCCAGCCCAGCAAGGAGCCCGATGTGGGACTCAATCCCAGGATGCTGGGATCATGACCTGAGCCGAAGGCAGCTGCTTAACCAACTGAGCCACCCAGGCGTCCCTGACCCTTTATTTTTTTAAGATGTATTTACTTGAGAGAGAGTGCATGCACATGTGCATGACTCGGGGGAAAGGGGCAGAGGGAGATAATCTTCAAGTAGACTCCCAGCTAAGTGTGGATCCCAACTCAGGGCTTGATCCCACAACCCATGAGAACACAACCTGAGCTGAAACCAAGAGTCAGACGCTTAACCAACTGAGCCATCTAGGCATCACCCCCCGCACACACACACAGGTGATACGGATGCTGCCAGTCACAGCTCTGGACCAATCCTAAACCAATAGTTCTGATTCTTTTGTGTATGTCTCAGGAGCCCTAGAACTCTTAAAAATTATTGAGGACTCAAAGAGATTTTATCTAGGTTATAGCTGGTTGCAATTTCTACTAAGTTCAATAAAAAGCTATAAAGTTCATTTTGACAACTTTTGACAGTGTTCTCATTGCTTTTAATTAAACTTAAAACTGAAATGTAAAAAAATATATTTATTATGTTAAACAAAATAAGTCAGTCAGAAAACGACAAATACCATATGATATCACTCATATATGGAACTTAAAAGCAGGGGTACCTCAGTGGCTCAGTCAGTTAAGTGTCTGCCTTAGCTCAGGTCGTGGGATCAAGCCCCACATGGATGCAGAGCAGGGATACTGCTTCTCCCTCTCCCTCTGCCTGCTGCTCCCCCTGCTTATGCTTGCTGTCAAATAAATAAATAAAATCTTAAAAAAAAAAAAGAAAACAGATGAACATAGGGGAATGGAAAAAAGAGAGGGAGGTGGGTTGGGGATGGGCTAAATGGGTGACAGGTACTAAGGAAGGCACTTGGTTTGATGGGCACTGGGTATTATTTAGTGATGAATCACTAAATTCTAAACCCAAAATCAATTTTACCATATGGTAACTAACTAGAATTTCAATACGGGAGGAGTAGACCTTAGTTTTGTCTGGTCCCTGGAGTTCAGCTACATAGCTATCACATCATTCTGAGTACCCTATTAACTCAACTGGAGACCTAAGAAAAGATTTGTTGTAATTCTACAAAGAGGAAAATCTACCACTTTCTGCAAGGTAGGAGGTGCAGAAAAGTGAATCCGAGGCAATATCGGAAGATAAACCGCAGGGTGGAGGAGCCTACCAGAGCTGGCTACTGGAAAGTGATATAGCAGCTATACGCCTGCATTACACCTTGATCCCCAAACCAGACAAAGACCCCACCAAAAAGGAGAATTACAAACCAATATCCCTGATGAACATGGATACAAAAATTCTCACGAAGATACTAGCCAATAGGACCCAACAGTACATGAAAAGGATTATTCACCACAACTGTGGGTTTTTAATTTAAAAAACCTTCCAGGGGCGCCTGGGTGGCTCAGTGGGTTAAGCCGCTGCCTTCAGCTCAAGTCATGATCTCAGGGTCCTGGGATCGAGTCCCGCATCGGGCTCTCTGCTCAGTGGGGAGCCTGCTTCCTCCTCTCTCTGTCTGCCTCTCTGCCTACTTGTGATCTCTCTCTGTCAAACAAATAAATAAAATCTTTAAAAAAAAAAAAAAAACCTTCCAAACAGCTCTCCCCAGCAGTTGTACCTCTTTACATTCACACCAGCAGTTATGAGGGTTCCAACTTCTCCATATCCTCACCAATTTCTTATTTTCCATTTTTGTTATTTTACATACCTGAATGGGTGTGAAGTAGCATCTCACCATGGTTTTCATTTCCATTTCCCTAGTGACTAATAATGTTGAGCATCTCTTCATGTGCTTATTGGCCATGTGTTTATCTTTACTAGAGAAATGTCTATGCAAGTTTTCTGCCAATTTTAAATTTAGGTTATTTGGGGCGCCTGGGTGGCTCAGTGGGTTTAAAGCCTCTGCCGTCAGCTCAGGTCATGATCCCAGGGTCCTGGGATCGAGCCCCGCATCAGGCTCTCTGCTCAGCGGGGAGCCTGCTTCCTCCTCTCTCCCTGCCTGCCTCTCTGCCTACCTGTGATCTCTGTCTGTCAAATAAATAAATAAAATCTTTAAAAATAATAATAATAAATTTAGGTTATTTGTCTTTTCATTGTTAAATTCAAATTTTAAGTGCTCTTTATATATTCTAGATGCTAGATAATTTTCAGATACATAACAGGTAAATATTTTCTCCCATTCTGTGGGCTGTTTATTTACTTAATCATAGTACCTTTGCATGAACAAAAGTTTTAAATTTTGATGAAGTTTAATTTAGCAATTTCTTTCTTTGCTTGGGCTTGAAATATCATATTTAAGAAATGATTGCCTAATCATCACAAAGATTTACACCTATGTTTTCTTCTAAGAGCTTTATATTTTCATCTCTTTTAGGTATCTGACCATAAATGTAGGGGTTTATTTCTGGACTCTTAATTCTATTCACTTGATTTGTATGTCTGTCCTTATGCAAACACCACACTGTCTTCATACTTCAGTTAAGATTTGAAATTAAGAAGTGTGAGTCTCCCAGCTTTATTTTTTATAAGATCTTTTTGTTCTTTTTCAAGTTATTTCAGGTATCATAAATATATTAATTTTAGGATCAATTTATCAATTTCTACAAAAGACAAGGCAGTTGGAATTCTTTTTTTTTTTTTTTTAAGATTTTACTCATTTGACAGATCACAAGTAGGCAGAGAGGCAGGCAGAGAGAGAGGAAGGAAAGCAGGCTCCCCACCAAGCAGAGAGCCTGATGTGGGGCTCGATCCCAGGACTCTGGGATCATGACCTGAGCCGAAGGCAGAGGCTTTAACCCATTGAGCCACCTAGGCGCCCCGGCAGTTGGAATTCTGATAGGGATTGAATTAAATTCATAGATCAGTTTCAGGCAATACTGTCATCTTAACAATATTAAGTCTTCCAATTATATTCCAATGAATATTAGATAACTTTCCACTTATTTTGATCTTCTTAATTTCTTTCAGCAGTATTCTATATTTTTCAGTATACAGTCTTATACTTCTTTAACTTATTCCTAAATAAAATTATCCCTATTCTCAGATGACATGATCTTGTATATAGAATATCCTCAGAAATACACACACATACACACACATACACCACATAAACACACACAAACACAAACTATTAGAATGAATAAACAAGTTTAGCCAGGTTACGGTACAAAATACAAATATCTACTGTATTTTTACCCACTAACCATGAGTAAACCAAAACTGAAATCAAGAACTTAAATTAATTCCATTTAAGGAGCACCTGGATGGCTCAGTTGGTTGAGCGTCTGACTCTTGGTTTCAGCTCAGGCCATGATCCCAGGCTCATGAGATGGAGCCCCACATTAGGCTGTGCGCTCAGATTCTCAAGTTTAGGATTCTTGACCTCGGGGTGCCTGGGTGGCTCAGTGGGTTAAAGCCTCTACCTTCAGCTCGGGTCATGATCCCAGGCTCCCAGGATCGAGCCCCGCATCAGGATCTCTGCTCGACGGAGAGCCTGCTTCCTTTTCTCTCTCTCTCTCTGCCTACCTCTCTGCCTACTTGTGATTCCTGTCTGTCAAATAAATATATAAAATCTTTATAAAAAAATAAAAAAGATTCTTGACCTCTGCCCCTCTCCGCCACTCGTGCACGTGTGCACACATTGCTCTCTCAAATAAATAAATCTTTTAAAAAATTAATTCCGGGATGCCTGGGTGGCTCAGTGGGTTAAGCCACTGCCTTCAGCTCAGGTCATGATCCCGGGATCCTGGGATCAAGCCCCGCATCAGGCTCCTTGCTCAGCGGGGAGCCTGCCTCTCTCTCTGCCTCCGCCTACCTCTATGCCTGCTCGCGTGCTTTCTCCCTCTCTCCTTCTGACAAATAAATAAATAAACTCTTTTTAGGAATAAAAAATTAATTCCATTTAGGGGCACCTGGGTGGCTCAGTCAGTTAAGTATCTGTCTTCAGCTCAGGTCATAATCTAATTAGGGTCCTGGATCGAGCCCCACATCGGGCACCCTGCTCAGCGGGGAGTCTGCTTCTCTCCCTCTCACTCTCTCAAATAAACAAATAAATAAGAATTAAAAATAATGGGGCACCTGGGTGGCGCAGTGGGTTAAAGCCTCTGCCTTCGGCTCAGGTCATAATCCCAGGGTCCTGGGATCGAGCCCTGCGTTGGGCTCTCTGCTCTGCAGGGAGCCTGCTTTCTCCTCTCTCTCTCTGCTTGCCTCTCTGCCTACTTGTAATCTCTGTCTGTTAAATAAATAAATAAAATATTTTTTAAAAACCTTTAAAAAATTAAAAATAAAATAATTAATTCCATTTACATTAACATAAAAAAATAAAACATTTAGGGGGCGCCTGGGTGGCTCAGTGGGTTAAGCTTCTGCCTTCGGCTCAGGTCATGATCTCAGAGTCCTGGGATCGAGTCCCATATTGGGCTCTCTGCTCAGCAGGGAGCCTGCTTCCTCCTCTCTCGGCCTGCTTCTCTGCCTACTTGTGATCTCTGTCTGTCAAATAAATAAAAAATAAAATATTTAAAAAATAAAATAAAATAAAACATTTAGGAGTAAGTTCAACAAAAGAACTGCAATACTTGTACACTAAAAACTATAAAATACAGTTGAAAGAAATTAAAGACCTAAATAAAATGAAAAGACATACCGTGTTCACAAATCAGAAGACTTAATATTCTTAAGATGGCAATGCCCCTTAAAGTGAATTACAGATTCAAATGAATTTCCTATCAAAATTCTAGCAGGCTTTTACAAAAACTAACATCCTGATTTTAAATCATATGAAAATAGGGGCGCCTGGGTGGCTCAGTGGGTTAAGTCTCTACCTTCGGCTCAGGTCATGGTCCCGGGGTCCTAGGATCGAGCCACATTGGACTCTGCTCCACAGGGAGCATGCTTCCCCCTCTCTCTCTGCCTGTCTCTCTGCCTACACGTGATCCCTGTCAAATAAACAAAATCTTTTTAAAAATAAAGTAAAATAAAAATAAATCATATGAAAATTTAGGGACCCAGAATAGGCAAAAACATTTTTTAAAAAGAAGAGCAAAGTTGCAAGGCTCACCCTTACCGATCTCAAAATTTACTACAAAACTAACAACATGGAGGAACTAGAGCATATCATGCTTAGCGAAATAAGTCAAGCAGAGAAAGACAACTATCATATGATCTCCCTGATATGAGGAAGTGGTGATGCAACATGGGGGCTTAAGTGGGTAGAATAAGAATCAATGAAACAAGATGGAATTGGGAGGGAGACAAACCATAAGTGACTCTTAATCTCACAAAACAAACTGAGGGTTGCTGGGGGGTGGGGGGTTGGGAAAAGGGGGTGGGATTATGGACATTGGGGAGGGTATGTGCTTTGGTGAGTGCTGTGAAGTGTGTAAACCTGGTGATTCACAGACCTGTACCCCTGGGGATAAAAATATATGTTTATAAAAAATAAAAAATTTAAAAAAAAAACCAAAAAAAATTTACTACAAAACTAAAATAATTGAGTTTACATAGTGACATAGGACATAAAAATCAATGCAACAAAACAGAGTCCAGAAATAAATCCTTACACTTAGGGTCAAATGACTTTTTATAGAAGTGCAAAAACAATTCAATGAATAAATAAGTCTTTTTTAAAAAAATGATGCTGGGTACTGAGTAGCTCTGTCAGTTAAGCAACCAAGTTTTTTTTTTTAAGATTTTATTTATTTATTTGGCAGAGATCACAAGTAGGCAGAGAGGCAGGCAGAGGGGGGGGGGGGGGGAAGCCGGCCCCCGGGTGAGCAGAAAGCCCCATGGGGGACTGGATCCCAGAACCCTGAGATCACGACCTGAGCCGAAGGCAGAGGCTTAACCCACTGAGCCACCCAGGGGCCCCAAGCAACCAATTTTTGATTTCAGCTCAGGTCATCATCTCGGGGGTGTGAGGTCAGGCTCCCCACTTGGTGTAGAATCTACTTTTTTTTAAGGTTTTATTTATTTATTTGACACAGAGAGATCACAAGTAAGCGGAGAGGCAGGCAGAGAGAGAGAGGAGGAAGCAGGGTCCCTGCTGAGCAGAGAGCCTGATGTGGGGCTCGATCCCAGGACCCCGAGATCATGACCTGAGCCGAAGGTAGAGGCTTTAACCCACTGAGCCACCCAGGCACCTCTAGAGTCTACTTTTTAAAAAGAAAATTAACTCAGGGCACCTGAGTGGCTCAGTCGATTAAGCAACTGCCTTTGGGTCAGGTGGTGATCCCGGGCTCCCTGCTCACTGTAGAGCCTGCTTCTCCCTCTCCTTCCGCCTGCCATTCTGCCTACTGTGCTATCTCCTTGTCAAATAAATAAATAAAATCTTAGAAAAAAAGAAAATTAACTCAAAATCAATCATAGATTTAAACATAAAAGGTAAAGCTTCTGAACTTATAGGAGAAAGTATTTCAGATCTAGAGCTTGGTGAAGAATTTTGAGACATGACACCAAAAGCACAATCCATTAAAAAAATCAATTAAACTTCATCAAAATTAAAATACTTTTGCTCTGCAACCCTATTAAGAGGAAGAAAAGACAAATACATATTTGAGGGGCAGCTGGGTGGCTCAGTGGGTTAAAGCCTCTGCTCAGGTCATGATCTCAGGGTCCTGGGATCGAGTCCCACATTGGGCTCTCTGCTCAGCAGGGACCCTGCTTCCTCCTCTCTCTCTGCCTGCCTCTCTACCTACTTGAGATCTGTCAAATAAATAAATAAAATTTTTTAAAAAATCAATATTTGGGCGCCTGGGTGGCTCAGTGGGTTAAGCCGCTGCCTTCGGCTCAGGTCATGATCTCAGGGTCCTGGGATCGAGTCCCGCATCGGACTCTCTGCTCAGCAGGGAACCTGCTTCCTCCTCTCTCTCTGCCTGCCTCTCTGCCTACTTGTGTTCTGTCAAATAAATAAAAAAAAATCTTAAAAAAAAAGAATTTAAAAAATACATATTTGACAAAGGAATCAAATCTATAATACATAATTTACAAAATTCAACAGCAAAAAAAATAAACAATCCAATTAGAAAATAGTAAGTGCAAACTGACGTTTCACTTGAAAATATACAGATGGCATATAAGTACATGAAAAAATGTTCAACATTAGCCATTATGGGAAGTACAAATTAAAACCATGATGATGGGGCACCTGGGTGGCTCAGTGGGATATGGGTGCCTTCAGCTCGGGTCATGATCCCAGAGTCCTGGGATCCAGCCCCACATTGGGCTTTCTACTCTGCAGGGAGCTTGTTTCCTCCTCTCTCTCTCTCTGCCTGCTTCTCTGCCTACTTGTGATCTCTGTCTGTCAAATAAATAAATAAAATCTTTTTTAAAAACCATGATGAAATATCACTAGGCATCTAATAGAATAACTAAAATGAATTGATCACAATACAAAATGCTGGCAAGAATGCAGAAAATGGGATCTCCCATACATTGCTTATAGGGATTAATGGCACAGCCACTCTAGGAAACAGTCTGGTTGTTTCTTAAAAAACAAACTACTAAATATACACTAATGATTCAACCCAGTGATTATACTCCTGGGCATTTATACCACAGAAATGAAAATTTATGTCCACACAAAAACCTCTACACAAATGTTCATACCAACTTTATTTCCAATAGCCAAAAACTGGAAACAACCCAAATTCCTTCCATGGTGAATGGCTAAACAAACTGATAGATCCATACCACAGAATACTACTTACAAATAACAAACTACTGATACACAAAACTTGGATGGATGTCAAAGCAATCATGCTAAGTTCAAAAAGGCACTATCAAAAGGTTAAATACTATATGATTCTATATATAAAATATTCCCAAATGACAAACTGTAGAGGTAGAGACTATTAGTTGCCTGGGATAGGGAATGGGGGAATGGGCAGGCTGTAACTACAAAAAAAAAAATACAAGGGATCTTTGTGGTGATGAAATCGTTCTATATCTTGATTGTGGAAGTGCTAGTTACATGAATCTACCCATTTGATAAAACTGTATAGAACTACAGATATGCATATGAGTATATCATGTAAAACTGGTGAAATATGAATAAGGCCTATGGATTATAATGTCAATTTCCTGGCTTTATAATGTACTTTATTTACATAAGATGTTACCACTGAAGAAAACTGGGTGAAGAGTACTCCAGAACTATCAAAATATTTGTGCAACTTCCTGTGAGTCTGTAATTATTTCAAAATAAAAATCACATTAGTTGGGTGCCTGGGTAGCTCAGTCGTTAAGCATCTGCCTTCAGCTCAGGTCATGATCCCACCTGGGATCAAGTCTCACATCCAGCTCCCTGTTCTGTGGGAAGCCCGCTTCCCCAACTCCGCCTGCTTGTGCTCTCTCTCTTGCTGTGTCTCTGTCAAATAAATAAAATCTTTAAAAAAAAATCACATTAGTTAAGAGGTGCCTGGATGGCACAGTTGGTTAAGCATCTCACTCAGTTTCAGCTCAGGGCTCTGTGCTCAGTGTGGAGCCCACCTGAGATTCTCTCTCTCTCCCTCTCCCCCTCAATCCCTATACACTTCCTCTCTCTCTCTAAAATAAACTTCTTAAAAAATCACATTAGTTATGGGTGCCTGGGTGGCTCAATCGGTTAAGTGTCTGCTTTCAGTTCAGGTCATGATCCTGGAGTTCCGGGACTGAGCCCACATCAGGCTCCCTGCTCCTCAGGGAGTCTGCTTCTCCCTCTGCCCCTCACCCTGCTCATGCTCACTCTCTTACTCTCTGTCTCTTAAATAAATAAATAAAGCATTTTAAAAATAAAATAATAAAATTTGAAAAAAAATTAAAATCACATTCGTTAATACCATCGTCAATTTCATCAGAAACGTTTATGTGGAAGCTGCGTCAAAGTTGTGACAGAGGTACAAGTTTTCCAAAACTCTTTTACTTAACAGCTCAGATTTTATCACTAGCAACAAATACTGTCAGTTGCTTTCCTTGAAGTCACATTCAAACTTCATTCATTTTGAAAATGTCTATAAATACCCAAGTCTAAATGAACAAAGTTTATCTACCAGTCCCTCTTTTCCAGTAAAGACAGTGATATGTGAAAACAGAAGGAGCTAATTCAGCTCCAAGTCAATCACATAAGGGCCTTTCCTCAAGACAACCACCATACTTCAATATGCAGTATAAGTGTTCTATGGGTATTTCCTTTCGCGTTAGAAAAATATGAAAACTCGACGGTCAAAATTAAATAAAATTAATAATTTGTATTGTTTCACCAGGGGCATTTTAAGTAAAAATGGCATTCTTTTCACTGCAAGTGGGTAATGATGAAGAATACAATGACTAGGGGTGCCTGGGTGGCTCAGTCATTAAGCTTCTGCCTTCTACTTGGGTCATGACCCCAGGGTCCTGGGCTCGAGCCCCACATCGGGCTCCCTGCTCAGTGGAAAGCCTGCTTCTCCCTCTCCCACACCCCCTGCTGGGGTTCCCTCTCTTACTGTGTCTATCAAATAAATAAATAAAATCTTTTAAAAATACAATAAAATGAATAGTAAAAGGTGTGCCACTGTCTTGATTCACGTTAAAATACCCACAGTTTTACCCACCATTGCTTTTACAGCACCAGTACAATGTCAACATAACAAGAAGGCAAATAACATCTTAGAATTATTATGAAAGTAGTTTTGCCCTCACAGATCACTATACTAAATTCTTCCATTACCTCACTATCCACTCAACCCTTAAATTCCTACAGTCTGTCCTCCACTCTTACCTTTCTACTAAAATTACTTTCTACGGTCACTATTGTCATCCTAAATGTCAAGTCCAAGAGCCTTTTCTCCAACCTCATTTTCCTTTAATTCTCTGAAGCACTGCACTACTGATAATCCCTTTTTCAATGAAATGTTCTTCCCATTCATGACTCTGTTCTAGTCCTCCTTCATCTCTGGTGTGTCATCTGTCCTTTCTGTTTGCTTTACATTTTACTACATCCTCCCCCACATGTAAATGTTTGCGATATGACTTGGCTTTCTTACCATCCTCACTTTCCTGCCTCCAAGGACTGCGTGGTTCAGTCCTGAGCATAAATGCTTGCTTCCTTTAGATCTCCTATATTTGTCCTTCCTTCCCATTCCTGTTGTTACAACTATAATTGAGACTCTCATTATCTCATGCTCACACTCTGCCTCCATTCTATTTATCATTTAAAAAAGTTTTTAGTATAGTTGACACACAATGTTTCAAGGTGTACAACATAATGATTCGATTTCTCTATACATTATGCTATGCTCATAAGTGCAGCTACCATCTGTCACCATAAAATGCTATTACAAAATCATAGACTATATTCCAGTGCTGCGCCTTTTATCCCAAGCACTACTTCAAGGCACTCTTTGATTGGTGCCCTCTTACCTCTTCCAAAAACTTTCAACCACCCCTCTGCCTTTAGGAAAATATCAAAATTATTTTTTCAGAGAAGTATATTTGGGCCTCTCAACTTGGCCCAAATTACTCCTCTACACTTAGTCCTTCCTGTGTCCTTGAACAAATAGTTTCTTTCAAATAAACTGATCACTCAACATTCTTTTAACAAGACCTATCAATTTCTGCCTATATGATTTTGCTCATGCTCAAACCTTTGCTCTGCCTGGAATATGTTGTGCTCTCTTTACTAGCTTTCAAAATCTATTCCTTCCTCCAAAATCCAAATCATGCCCTAAATCCTTTGTGTGTCTTCCTCTACTAACCCAGTTCACAATAATCTCTGCCCCCTTTCCTACATACTTATACCAGTTATCTCTCAACCTTTCATATCTCATATGCTACTATTACTCATTTGGGGAAAACGAGTAAGATAGAGAGGGATAATAGGAGAGGAGATTCATTACTATAACATACATTTACATATTATCTCTTGTGTGCCAGGTACCATGCTAGATGCTGACAATATAAAAATTAACTTTTTATTACTGCTTTTTTAACTAGTAGGGAGAGACAGTGAACCATGGCCCTCAGTATACTGGAGAAATTGATTTTTCCACATGCCTTGCATTTCCAAGATACCTTCCATCATAGTCTTTATGGATAAACTCAAGTTTCCTGTATCCATGTGGCCCTGTCAGCTCCTACAAGGGGTCTTACCATAGTAAAGGAGGAATAAAAGAGGCATGGCCAATACATGAGGAAAATAAGAAATTAGGAGAAACAACAAGATCTATAGTTACTTCTACAATGCTAAAAGACTGCAGATAATCTGTGGTACAAGGGTAAACAGAAGATTATCTATCACCTTGTAGGTGGATGTAGAGATTGAGGAAAAGTAAATTCTTAACAATTGTTATCAACACCATGTGACTACCTTAAAGTCTGTGCCCTGCCCAATCTATGCCATTCATTTGGCACTTATATTTTCCTTTTCTCATTTTTAAAAATTATATTTATAGCCTAACTTCCAAACTACCTCATCATTTTATGGAGGGAAAAATGATCAGACCTTACAGCTCTATTCCTATATAGCACCAAACACTCCGTGTAGATAATTTATCTGTACCACCTTTATGATACTTCATTCTATTTTGTATATGCATTATTTATCTCACCAACTAAACCATAATCTCCTTGAGGATATGATATATGATTATTCTCCTCCCAGACAAAGCCTAACATACTACTCTATTTGTAGAAGATACTCATTGTCTGTTGAATAATAAATAATAAATTAATAAAGCAATTCTCTAATCACTTCATGGGAAATGCCTAGAGAAAGATAAGGTCTATATACATCTCTAAGAATATCTCAAGCACTCTACTGGTACAGAGAAAACTCATTAGTAAATACCAATATTGACAGTAGGTCATAAAGATGGTCTCTTGCCAAGCAGACATCAACAAAACCCACAGGCCCTAAAGGTGAGAATATCCTCAAAATGGAAAGTCTACTCATAGCAAAAACAATTAGTCTTCATTTCATATTTTGAAGACATCATCACCAAAATCAAGAATTATATAATTCTCATTATTGATCTTAACTTCTAAAAATTTCTGTAAGCTAAAGAAGATTTTTAGATATCAACACCCGTAACACCAAAGAATACTACAACACTTTCTAAAATCATAGAATCTTTGTATTGAGGAGGAACAAAAGGGGGGGCGCCTGGGTGGTTCAGGTCATGATCTCAGGGTCCTGGGATTGAGCCCCACAAGCAGGGAGCCTGCTTCCCCCTTCTCCTCTGCCCTGCCTCTCTGCCTACTTGTGAACTCTCTGTCAAATAAATAAATAAAATCTTTTTTAAAAAAGGAAGGGACAGGGGTGCCTGGGTGGCTCAGTGGGTTAAGCCGCTGCCTTTGGCTCAGGTCATGATCTCAGGGTCCTGGGATCGAGTCCCGCATCGGGCTCTCTGCTCAGCAGGGAGCCTGCTTCCCTATATTTCTCTCTCTCTGCCTGCCTCTCCATCTACTTGTGATCTCTCTCTCTGTCAAATAAATAAATAAAATCTAAAAAAAAATAAAAAAGGGACAAAAGGGTACCTAATCTAATTTCCTATCTAATGAAGGAATCTTTTCTATAATATATATAATTCTTAGGATGTTCACACCTTTGTTTGCAGTCTTTCAATGACAACAGATATCTTGCAACAAAACTATAGTATTATTTGATCATTATCACTGATAAAAGGTTACACTTTAAATTGAGCCAAACACTTTGAAACTATCTTTCTCAAAGGTCTTAGTTCTATTCTGTGGACTTTAATTCTTCTTTGATACGATAGTCTTTAAAACAGTCAAACAGAGCTATAATTCCTACTGTCTTCTTTTTTTCCCAGGCAGACATCTCTATATCCCTCAAATATTTTTCACATGATATATCTTCCAGACTATTAAAATGATTTTAAAGTGTGATGCCTAGGGTGATCACAATATTTAAGATGTTAACTAGTTGAAAACACCTACCTATAGCTTTGTACTACATATCTATTAATATAGCCTAAGATTCTGTTAGCTTTTTTGCAGCTACATCGCATCATTGATTGAAACTTGAGCTTGTAGACAATTAACACACACAGATCTTTTTCATTTGAACTACTAGCAAACCAAATGTACCTCTGTCAAAATGTAGCCCACAGACAGTTGATCTCTTAAATATTGGATTTTACAGGCTCAGAGAGGTAAAGTAACAGCCCAAGGACATAGAGCAAATTGGCAGAAGAGTGTATACATAACACCAAGACCTACTGGACTTCATTTCAGTTTTTTAGTATTAACATATTAATACTATTAAAATATTAGTATAAAATATTAGTATTAAAATATTAATTTTAGCATTAATATAACCCATAAAAATACTAACATTAAAAGGAAGACAAAATTCACAGACCTGTACCCCTGGGGATAAAAATGTATTATATGTTTATTAAAAAAATTTAAAAAAATTTTTTTAAATCTTTAAAAAAATTTTAAAAATAGGTGAATAAAACTCAATTTGGAATTTTTACTATTATAGATGATCATTTTCCAGGATATAAAAATAACCAAACTTGTTATCTCAAAATAAGTGTAGAATCCTTATCAGAATAAAAAGGTAAATCTAAATTAAAGAAATTATCAAAGAAAGAAAGAAAAAAAAGACAAAATTGCCAAAAGTGGGGGTTCTCTTTTATACAGTCAATCTAATTTGCAGGGAAGGAAGCACTGGGCAGAAAGTCAGAAAATCTTGGTTCTGGTCTCAGATCTTCAACTAACTTACTCTTTGAACTTCTACTTCACCATTAAAAAAAACAAAAAAAAATTAATCAAACCTAAATAAATGGGAAGGCATCCCATGAATCAGAAAAGATAATAGTTTAAAACAGCACTACTACTCAAGATCCTCTACAGACTCAACACTATCCCTATGAAGATCCCAGAGCTGGCCTCCCTGCATAAATTGAGATGCCTATCCTAAAATTCATATGAAAACACAAGAGACCTAGAATAGTCAAAATAATATTAAAAATAACAAAACTGAAGACTCACACTTTCTCATTTCAAAACTTGCTACATAGCTACTGCAATCAAGACAGTATGGTATGCCATAAAAACTGACATGAAGATCAATAGAAAACAATTAAAAGTCCAGAAATAAACCCTCATATTTATGATCAATTGATTTTTGACAAAGGGTGCCACTCACAATCAAGTAGGATTTATTCCTGGACTGCAAAGGTTGTTCAGTATTTGCAAATCACTCAACATGATACACCACATTAATAAAAGAAAGGATAAGAACCATATGATCCTCTCAAAACACCCAGAAAAAGCATGTGACAAAATACAGCATCCATTCTTGATTAAAAAACCCTCAACAAAGTAGGCATAGATGGAACATACCTCAACACCGTAAAGGCCATATAAGAAATACCCACAGCTAATATCATCCTCAATGGGGAAAAACTGAGAGCTTTTCATCTACATTCAGGAACAAGATAGGAAGTCCACTCTCACCATTATTATTTAACATACTACTGGAACTCTTAGCCTCAGCTATCAGAAAACAAAAAGAAGTAAAAGTCATCCAAATTGGTAAGGAAGAAGTCAAATTGTAAATAGCTGCCGAAGGCATGATACTCTCTGCAGAAAACCCAAAATAATCCACCAAAAAATCGCTAGAATACATAAATTCAGCAAAGTTACAGGATATAAAAATCAACATACAGAAATCCGTTGCATTTCTATATAACAAGAATGAAACAGAAAAAGAAATCAAGGAATTGATACAATTTACAATTATACCAAAAACTGTAAGATACTTAGGAATAAGCCTAACCATAAATGTAAAAATCTGTACTCTGAAAACTACAGAACACTTAAGAAAGAAATTGAAGATGACACAAAGAAATGGAAAGACATTCCATGCTCATGGATTGGAAGAACAAATATTGTTGAAATGTCTATACTACCCAAAGCAAGCTACACATTTAACGCAATCCCTACCAAAATAACACCAGCATTTTTCCCAGAGCTAGAACAAATAATCCTAAAATTTGTACAGAACCACAAAAGGCCCCAAATAGCCACAGCAAACCTGAAGAAGAAAAGCAATGTTGGAAGCATCACAATTCTGGACTACAAAGCTGTAGTCAACAAGACAGTATGGTACTGGCACAAAAACAGACACAGAGATCACTGGAACAGAATAGAAAACCCAGGATACCTGAGTGGCTCAGCTGGTTAAGCATCTGCCTTTGGCCAGGGTCATGATCTACAGGCTAGAGTACTGTGATAGGCTCCCCACTCAGCATGGAGTCTACTCCCTCTGACCCTCACCCATCTCCTTCTCTCACTCTCTCTCAAGTAAATAAAATCTTTTTAAAAGATTTTTTAAAGATTTTATTTATTTATTTGACATAGAGGAGGGAAGACATGCAGGGCGAGTGGGAAAGGGAAAAGCAGGCTTCCCACTGAGCAGAAAGCCTGATGCAGGGCTTCATTCCAGGACCCTGGGTTCATAACCTGAGCCAAAGGCAGACACTTAACGAATGAGCCACTCAGGGACCCCTCAAATAAATAAACTCTTAAAAAAAAAAAAAAAAGAATAGAGGGGCGCCTGGGTGGCTCAGTGGGTTAAAGCTTCTGCCTTCGGCTCAGGTCATGATCTCAGGGTCCTGGGATCGAGCCCCACATTGGGCTCTCTGCTCAGTGGGGAGCCTGCTTCCCTGCCTCTCTGCCTACTTGTGATCTCTGTCTGTCAAATAAATAAATAAAATCTTAAAATAAAAAGAATAGATACCCCTTAAACAAGTAGTACATTATATGTTAATAAAAAAATAGAAAACCCAGAAATGGAGCCACACCTATATGGTCAACTAATCTTTGACAAAACAGGAAAGAATATCCAATGGAAAACAGTCTCATCAACAAACAATATTGTGAAAACTGAACAACATCATACAGGAGAATGAAACTGGAGCACTTTCTTACACCATACACAAAAATAAATTCAAAATGGATGAAAGATCTAAACATGAGACAGGAAACCATCAAAATCCTAGTGAACATAGGCAGGAACCTTGACACTGATGGTAGCAAATTCTTACTAGAACAGTCTCTGGAGAAAAAGGAAACAAAAGCCAAAGTGAACTACTAAGACTTTATCAAGATAAAAAGCTTCCACATAGCAAAGGAAACAATCAACAAAACAAAAAGGTAGCTTACAGAATGGGAAAACATATTAGCAAAAGACCTATCTGATAAAGGGTTAGTATCCAAAAACTATAAAGAACTTATTTTTTTAATATATTGTTGGATTTGGTTTGCTAGTATTTTGTTGAGAATTTTTGCAACCATGTTCATCAGAGATATTGGCCTGAAGTTCTCTTTTTTAGTAAGTAGTCTTTATCTGGCTTTGGTATCAGGGTAATGCCGGCCTCACAGAATGAATTTGGAAGTTTTCCTTCTTTTTCTGTTTTTTGGAATAGTTTGAGAAGAATAGGTGTTAAGTCTTAACCTTTTTTTTTTTTTAAGATTTTATTTATTAGTAAACTCCACACCTGACAGGGGTTCAAACTTACAACCCTGAGACTAAGAGCTGCAAGTTCCATGGACTGAGCCAGCCAGGCACCCCTATTAATTCTTCTAAATGTTTGGTAGAATTCACCTATGAAGGCATCTGGTCCTGGACTTTTTGTTTTTTGGGAGCTTTTCAATTATTGATTCAATTTCTTCACTGGTTTATCAGTGTGTTACATTTTTCTATTCTTTCTATTTCAGTTTTCGTAGTTTATTATGTTTCTAGGCATTTATTCATTTCTTGTCCAATTTGCTGGCTTATAGTTTTTCATAATATTCTCTTATGATTTCTTATATTTCTGTTGTGTTGGTTATTTCTCCTGTCTCATTTGTGATTTCATTTATTTGGGTCCTTTCTCGTTTCTTTTTGGTAAAAGTATGGATACAGGTTATCAATTTTTTTAAAGATTTTATCTATTTATTTGACAGAGAGAGATCACAAGTAGGCAGAGAGGCAGACAGAGAGAGAGAGGAGGAAGCAGGCTCCCTGCTGAGCAGAGAGCCCGATGTGGGACTCGATCCCAGGACCTTGAGATCATGACCTGAGCCGAAGGCAGCGGCTTAACCCACTGAGCCACCCAGGCGCCCCAGGTTATCAATTTTATTAATCTTTCCAAAGAACTAGTTCCTGGTTTCATTATCAGTTCTACTGTTTTGGGTTTTTTTTTGTTTCTATATCATTTATTTCCTCTCTAATCTTTATTATTTCCTTCCTTCTGCTGGCTTAAATGTGTTGAACATTGCACAATTCTGTGAATATACTAAATCACTGAACTGTACATTTTAAATGTGTGAATTTTCTAGTATATGAGTTGATTCTCAATAAAAATATTAAAAAATAAAAATAAGAGGATTATACTACATGATTTTTAAAGTCTCTTTTTCATTTCCAGAGTTACATAAATTTTACAGAGAGCAAGCTCATCATGGCTTACATTTTGTCAACTAAAAATGAATACCTAACTGCACGGTGGCAAAGGAGGAAACCTACAAGCCAAACACAGGTAAAGTACAATTTTAAACAGTGATAGGAGCAGACTTTTAGAAAACCTCAGCAAACAACTCAGAACAACTGCAAATGAGAAGACTCTTTTCAGGCAATTTTAGGCAGACTGTTAATGTAGGAGAGAGTCACAGAGAGGTGTTTCAAGTCGAGGGTACTGCCATAAAGAAATGACAGACATTACATGCAGTGATTGACAATGATGTTTAGTTACATATCAGCCTTTCTAACTTCAACCACCCCCACATAGATATGAATGACCATTAGTAGTGTTACCTTCAGATATAAAATGGAGATAAAAGGTCAAATATAATATCCTACATGAAAGGCCAATGACGCCTTTTCTTCTAAAAAGTTTATCTCATCACTTTGCATTTACATAAACAAAATGCCCCACTGTAAGGCTGTAGAGACCATGATACTTACTGCCTCTGCTTGGTAAGAAAGAACTTTGAAAAGGTCCCTCTCCACAGCAATCTTCTGCAAAGTCATGTGGACCTCAGTGGAGCTTCTCTGCATTAATTTAACATATAACTGCTCCAGACCCTGGAAAATAAAACCACAATACAATGACATGATGAGAGTAACCAAAACTATTATTAATAATTGTTACAGCTAAAAATCACTGGTAAACTTACAGTCATGGCAGCTTGAAAAAACTGATCAGCACACACTGCATTTCCAACATCCACCCACCCTTTTCCTGTTTTCATATTCATCTGGAAGAAAGAAGTTAGAAAATATTTTTTTTTAATTCACAACTCCTCCCAACTGGTTGAAGAGGGTATTAGATAAAATATTTAATCCTCTGCTCATATTCCATAGTGTAATCCCCAGAAAAAAATAGCATTTATTTATTTATTTATTTATTTATTCTATGTTCTGTTCTGAACTCCATAACTTAATAGAAATGGCCTCAAGAAAGGCAATAAAAAAAATTAGTAACTTGAAAACATTTTCTAAGAATTATTGAAAGAAGATATTAGGATAATTTAGATAGGAATACAAAGTTCTGGAAAATTAGTTCTTCACATACTAGAAGTTATATGATAAGCATTAGACTATAACTCAACACACCTTGGTAAAGAAGCTCACAGTATTATAACTGACAGACATCTAAATATATAGTTGCTATGTAATATGCACAAATGCTATGGAAGCAAACAAGAACTGAATCAAGATGGGAGGACTGAGCACGAACTACAGCTCAACCCCTTCTACAAAGCCATAGAAATGATGTGTGTGTGCGTGTATAAAATATATATAATAAATACACTGTACATTTTACTATAAATTTACATATAGGATATAAGTATACTACAAACTTTGGTATAAATTTTATATACTCTAAAATCCCTAGAAATTATGTATGTTATGTCATATATATATATAATGATACACACAATCTCTAAGAAGATGTATCTTTTTTTTTCATTCCCTAGAAATAGGAGAACATATATACATATTTTTTTTTATTCAATAAGCAACCTGGAAAATAAGGGGCATTTTCATTTGACCTGAAATTAAGAGGAACTTCTGAAAAATAGACAGCAAATGGGATGAAACAAAAACCCACATAACAAAATGCACAAAAATGCAAAATGTAGAAAACATCCAGGATGTGAACAGTATTATCAGGCAGCAGGTTTCCCCACCAAGAGGTATCTTCCCTCCTCTCCAGGAAGGAACAGTGAGTACAATCACTTAAGCAAGAGAAAAATAGAGTGCCAGGTGGCTGACAACACAGGCCAATGCAAAATATTCAGCCCTACCTCTTGATCAGTCACTTGATTTGGGTTATGGTAAATAGTGTGAAATGGCATTCACAGACTATCAAGGAATTTCAAATCAAATATGAGCAAGAATCACCAAACAATTGAGGGAAACCAACCCGATGAAAGGACATCACACTCAACAAACAGAAGAATATCTAAGGAAACAGAATTAAGAGAATTAACAGATGGAAACAAAGAGTATTAGCATCATCCACAGAATCGTATACCTGTCACAATCAGTAAAATGTTCCTTTTAGTTTTCTATCTTTGAAAACAACAAAGCCAAAAATGCAAATATTAGAAATTAACAGAAATTGGAAGCTTAGAGGTGAGGGAAAGGTAGAGAGAACACGAAAGTACAAATATCCTCATAGGGTAGAAAGTAAAAACATATTCTCCAAAATTGACAGAGAAAGAAAAAAATACAGAGGGGATTTCTCATTTTCGGTTTTTTTTAATTATGTTCAGTTAGCCAACATATAGTAAACCATGAGTTTTTGATGTAAAAAAAATTTTTTTAAGATTTTATGTATTTATTTGATAGACAGGGATCACAAGCAGGCAGGGAAGTAGGCAGAGAGAGAGGAAGAAGCAGGGTCCCCGCTGAGCAGAGAGCCCAACGTGGGGCTCAATCCCAGGACCCTGGGATCATGACCCGAGCCGAAGGCAGACTCTTTAACCCACGGAGCCACCCAGGCGCCCCTGATGTATAAAAATTTTAATATATTATATATTACATTTGAAGTTCAAAAAGGTTACCATCAGATAAATTAAAAATAGTAGAAAATAATTAACAAAAACTGAAGGGGGAATGGGGGGATAATAGATAATAGAAAGATAAATCTTCATCTATCAGAGCAAGAAAAAAATAGATCATATCTAAAACTGATATGTCAAGATCTTCTTTTTATTATTTTATTATTATTATAGGCTGAACTACATCTCCCCAAAATTCATATGTTGAAGCCCTAACTCCAAGTACCTCATAATGGGGCTGTATTTGGAGAGAGGGTCTTTAACAAAGTGATGGAAGTTAAAATGAGACTACTGTAGTGAGCCCTAATCTGCCTGGTGTCCTAAAAAAGGAAAATCTGGATACACAAGGGACACCAGAGATGCAGGGATAGAGAGAAAAGGCCATATGAAAACATAGTGAGAAGGCAGCCATCTGCAAGTCAAGGAGAGAGGCTTCAGAAGAAACCAAATCTGCCAATACCTTTACCTTGGACGTTCAGCTTCCATAATTTTGAGAAAATACATTTCTATTGTTTAAACCAACTAGTATGTGTTATTTTGTTATGGCAGCCCTAGCAAACTAACACAGTGATACGAATGTATGATTAAAATATATGGAGGAAACCATGAGAAGTGAAAACAGAAATAATTATAATTAGTAGATTTAAAATTTAAAAAAAAACATATAAACAAGGCAATTCACTGCAGCATCCAAATGTCCATGGAAGGAAGCTGGATGAATACTGTGTAGCTATAAAAAAAGGAATAGGGGCGCCTGGGTGGCTCAGTGGGTTAAGCCTCTGCCTTCAGCTCAAGTCATGGTTCCAGGTTCCTATTTCGAGCCCCACATTGGGCTCTCTGCTCAGCGGGGAGCCTGCTTCCCCCTCTATCTCTGCGTGCCTCTCTGCCTACTTGTGATCTCTATCAAACAAATAAAAAAATTTTTTTTAAAATGAGGAATATCTCTATATACTGCTACAGATTGATTGCTAGGATATAACCTTAAATGAGGTAAAATAAAGGTGGAAAAAAGTATATATATGGAATGCTACCATTTATCTAAGATCCTTTGGGGTGGTGAAAGACATGTATATATACCTTTATTTTTTTAAAAAAGGATAAACAATAAACAAAATAGCTATCCACAGGGGAAGTGAAGAAACAGGGCAGAGAGGACACAGATAGAAGGTAGACTTATCTGAATATACTTCTTTCAGTAGAATTTACTTTGGAACCATATAAATATTTGACATAATTAGGGGTGCCTGGGGGGCTCAGTGGATTAAGGGCTCTGCCTTTGGCTCAGGTCATGATCTCAGGGTCCTGGGATCCAGCCCCACGTCAGGCTCTCTGCGTGACGGGGAGCAAGCTTCCCCCGTCTCTCTGTTTGCCTCTCTGCCTACTTGTGATCTCTGTATGCCAATTAAATAAATAAATAATTTTTTAAAATAAAAATTAAAAAATAAATATTTGACATAATTATAAACAAAAAGCAACTGCCTAAAATCAAAAGCAAACAAAAATAAATGAATCCGGGTGGCAGATAACTCAGTTAGGCATCTGCCTTCAGCTCAGGTTATGATCTCAGGGTCCTGGGATCAAGACCCACATCCAGCTCCCTGCTCAGCAGGAAGTTTGCTTCTCCCTCTCCCTCTGCCCCTCCCCCCAAGTCATGCTTTCTCTCTCAAATAAATACAATCTTTAAAAGTGAGAAACCTGCTTCCCCCCCTCTCTCTCTGCCTACCTCTCTGCCTACTTGTGATCTCTCTCTATCAAAAAAATAAAAATAGGGGCGCCTGGGTGGCTCAGTGGGTTAAAGCCTCTGCCTTCGGCTCAAGTCATGATCCCAGGGTCCTGGAATCAAGCCCTGCATTAGGCTCTCTGCTCAGCAGGGAGCCTGCTTCCTCTCCCTCTGTCTGCCTCTCTGCCTACTTGTGATCTCTGTCTGTCAAATAAATAAATAAAATCTTTAAATAAATTAATTAATTAAAATAAAACAGTATTTTATGGGGCACCTGGGTGGCTCAGTTGGTTAAACTTCTGCCTTTGGCTCAGATCATGAAGTCAGAGTCCTTGGGTACAGCCCTGAGTCTGCTTCTCCCTCTCCACTGCCTGCTCATCCTCTCTTCCCCTCTCTCTCATGCTCTCTCAAATAAATAAATAAAATCTTTAAAAATATATTTTAATAATAATAAAATGATACTTTAACTATACAACCCTAGTGGGATATATGCAAAGAATAAAAGAAGTACAAAAAAATTTCTTGAACTATTTTTAGAAATCATTCTTAGTAACTATATTGGTACTGATGTATTATGAAACAATTATAAAAATACATTTTTTGGATATAACCAGTTATTCACTATATTAATGTTGTTAGGCACCAAGATTGTCAGGGCCAGGAAAAGAGACACAAATATAAGATCAAGAAGCTAAGTAAAATCCTATCCTATCAATTAGAAATAACACTATGTCTTAAAAGAAAAGGAGAGGGTCGCCTGGGTGGTCAGCCCTTAAACCTCTGCCTTCAGCTCAGGTCATGAACCCAGGATTCTAGGATCAAGCCCCGCATCAGATTCTCTGCTCTACAGAAAGCCTGCTTCTCCCTCCTCCACTTTCCGTGCTTGTGTTCCCTCTCTCACTATGTCTCCCTCTGTCAAATAAATAAATAAAATCCTAAAAAAAGAAAGAAATATTACTATGAGGGTCACCTTCATGGCTTAGTCAACTAAGCATCTGACTCTTGGTTTTGGCTCAAGTCATGATGCAGGGTCATGGAATCCAGTCCCATGTTAGGCTCCACACACAGCACAGAATCTGCTTGCCCCTCACCCTCCCCCTTTGCCCTGCCCCCAGTTCACACAGGCACTCTCTCATTCTCTTAAATAAATAAATATTTCTTTAAATATATCACTATGGGGGTGACTGGGTAGCTCAGTCCTTAAAACAGCTGTCTTTAGCTCAGGTCGTGATGCTAGGGTCCTGGGATCGAGCCCCACCCACATTGGGCCCCCTGCTCAGTGGGACACCTCCTTCTCCCTCTCCCACTCCCTCTGGCTATGTTCCCTCTCTCCCAGTCTCTCTGTCAAATAAATAAATAAAATCTTTTAAAAATATATAACCATGAACTCACTACATATTTTATCTTTCAAAAACATATGTATTTCATAGCTCTGTCTAGTAAAAAGATCTAGAAACAAAGACCAATGCAGTAGCAATGAGTACTTGTAATTTCCACATTATGGTTTCTGAATAGCATCCTCCACTAAAAGGAAACAGAGCTCTTTCAAGGTATCACTAGGGCAAGAACTACACAAAATGAGAATGGGTATCTTGTCATATCAGAAATCAAATTTTGACTATTATTTCAGTTTTGCTGTTAAAGATTACTGGAGTAGTGTCAAAAGGCTTCAGAATCACTTCAAGAGGCTTCTTCTGGCCAAAGATAGGTGCTTCAGTAAGAATAATAACTAAAATGGATTGAAATGCATTACAAATGTGAGTTCACAATGACACTTTTTTAAAAAAATCTACCTGATCATCATTTAAGGATGTTAGAGAACCAACTCATTCTGAAGACTGCTTAAAAAAAAAAAAAAGGCAGGGAGGCCTGGGTGGCTCAGTTGGTTGGACGACTGCCTTCGGCTCAGGTCATGATCCCGGAGTCCCGCGATCGAGTCCCACCATCAGGCTCCCAGCTCCATGGGGAGTCTGCTTCGCTCTCTGACCTTCTCCTCGCTCATGCTCTCTCTCACTGTCTCTCTCTCAAACAAATAAATAAAATATTTTAAAATTTAAAAAAAAAGGCAGGAGAAAGAGTCAAGACTGTCCTTTCTTACAAAGGTATACTTCAAAGCATACAAATAGTTGATGAGGGAAAGTTTCCCTTTATCCCAGTTAATAAAGAAGGAAGGAATAAAGAAGTAGAATGTACAAATATCTACAGAAATAATGGACCTAGGGACATATCATCAAAGGGCACTAACACAACAAAAGAGACAGATAGATGCCAGATGGAAGTATACCATACTGCCTATGAATTATTCTTCACAAAACTAACCTGAATCAGATCATGTTTCTAAATCTACCTACCAGTTTACAGGAAAAACAGGAGTCAAAAGACTTTATTAAATGATACTATAAGGATGCAGTCATCAGAATCCAGAATTTAAGAAACTCTGTAGAACAAACAACCTTGCTTCTTCAACAAATACTAGTCAACAGATTAAGAAAGGCAGGGAAAACATGTAGACTGAAAGAGCTGTATTAAAAAAATAGGAGGGGCACCTGGGTGGCTCAGTGGGTTAAACCTCTGCCTTCGGCTCAGGTCATGATCTTAGGGTCCTGGGATCGAGCCCCCCATTGGGCTCTCCGCTCAGCAGAGAGCCTGCTTCCCCCTGTATCTCTGCCTGCCTCTCTGCCTACTTGTGATCTCTGTCAAATAAACAAATAAAATCTTAAAAAAAAAAAGGCACATGGATAACACTAAAGGATATAACCCTCTTTCCAGTTCACACTAACTTCAACCATATTCATAGTAGTAACGGCTACTTCACTGCATCTACACTTTCTCCTCATTTAATTACGACTTACCAAAATCTGTCTTCGAATAACTTCTTCTGAAGCAGCTGAGCCTCCACACATACACATCAGCTTGCAAGCAACATGCCGTACTGCAAAACAGTAATCAGACACCCATAAACACAAAAACATTCATTGTTTTATATACTTATAAAAAGAAAGGAGGAATAAAGTGAATCCAGTCTTGTTAAAATAACTATGAATTCCTTTTCAAAAAATTAATTATCAGAAGTAAATGAGCTGAAAATTATCAAATGAATTATTTGCTTGATGCTTCAGTCAGACAGTTACTTTTCGAACTTTAAGCTCTGCAGGTTTTAAATTCTGAAGACTCATTGAAGATACCTAGTTCCATGCGATATTTCTGTATATATTATGCTAACAGCAAAATAATTCTAAGTAACACTAGTATCAAAAGCTATTCAACAAGGGCACCTGGGCGGCTCAGTCAGTTGAGCCTCTACCTTCAGCTCAGGTCATGATCCCAGGGTCCTGGGATCAAGACCCGCATCAGGCTCCTCACTCAGCAGGGAGCGTGCTTCTCCTGCCTGCTGCTCCCCCTGTTTGGGCTCACTCTCTCTCCCTCTCTGACAAATAAATAAATAAATAAATAAACAGATCAAATCTTTTTTAAAAAGAAAGCTATTCAACATCTGACAAAATTTCTGAACATAAGAATAGTTTGAGGGGCGCCTGGGTGGCTCAGTAGGTTAAGCCTCTGCCTTCGGCTCAGATCATGATCTCAGGGTCCTGGAATCGAGCCCCGCATCAGGCTCTCTGCTCAGTGGGGAGCCTGCTTCCCCGTCTCTCTCTGCCTACTTGTAATCTCTGTCTGTCAAATAAATAAATAAAATCTTAAAAAAAGAATAGTTTGATTAGTCCCCTAAACTGTGACTCTTTTTAAATATATTTTCTGTTGATAATGTAAAAGTTAGAAAATATAGATTATCTTCATTATACAGTTCATTTCCCCTAAAAATAAGGAAGTTTGAATAACTATGAGCTCTTTATTTACAGAGTTTCTCTCATCATAAAATATTTCCAATTTTTTTAAAAGATTTTATTTATTTATTTGACAAAGAGAGAGAGATCACAAGTAGGCAGAGAGGCAAGCAGAGAGAGAGGGAGAAGCAGGCTCCCCACCGAGCAGAGAGCCTGATGTGGGGCTCGATCCCAGGACCCTGGGACCACGACCCGAGCCGACAGCAGAGGCTCAACCCACGGAGCGACCCAGGCGCCCCAACATTTCCAATTTTTAAAGATGACTTCATAAATAACTGAACTAGTTGCTTTGATGTTAGATCTCAGCAGCCATTCAACCTATACTAATACCATTTTAATATTCCATTCAAAGAGATTTGCCCAGATTAAATTACAGGGTAAATGAAGTCAGATTCTCATTACCCATCATGAAATATAAATCCTATTCATCCTTCAATAAAGTTGTTGCTGAAAAAACTCCCAATAAAATACCTCCTAATCATATATTTGCACAGCCTTGCTCTTCCAGTTTTAAAAATGTTTCCTTTATTTTTTTCCAAACTTAACTAATTCTTTGGTATTCTCAAGGAACCTGATCTCTCCATCATTTTCCTTCTCCAAAGATAGCTTCAGGGGCGCCTGAGTGGCTCAGTGGGTTGGGGCCTCTGCCTTCAGCTCGGGTCATGATCCCAGGGTTCTGGGATCAAGCCCCACATCGGGCTCTCTGCTCAGCGGGGAGCCTGCTTCCTCCTCTCTCTGCCTGCCTCTCTGCCTACTTGTGATCTCTGTCAAATAAATAAATAAAATCTTAAAAAAAAAAAGATAGCTTCAGTACCTCCCTCTCAAGTTATTCTTTCCCTTCTACCTTCAAACATATGTTTCTCTTCCTTCAAAAACATCAACTAATCCCACTGTACTTCAAGCTTTTATCCCACTTCTCTTTCTTTCAAAGACAAACTTCTTAAATTCAATGGTCTACTACCTCTATTTTCTTGCTTTCACTCATCTCCTTAAGCCCCTGCATTGTTTTGCATCCTTACCACTTCACTAAAATCACACAACCAAAGACCACCTTCCCTGACTTCACAGCAACATTTCACAATGATCATAACCTTTTTAAAAAAATACTACTCCCAGGGTGCCTGGGAGGCTCAGCTCATTAAGCTTCTGGTTCTTGGTTTCAGCTCAGGTCATGATCTCAGGGTTATGGGATTGAGCCCGACCTCACGTGGGGCACTAAGCATAGAGTCTGCTTGGGATTCTCTCTTTCCCCTCCCTCTGCCCCTCGCCTGATCACATGTGTGTGCACCTCTATTGCTCTCTCTCTCTCTCAAATAAATAAATAAATAAATAAATAAATAAATAAATAAAATCTTTTCTAAAAAATGCTACTTCTTCGCCTCACACTATCTTGGTTCAGCACTGAGCAGCGTCCCACTATGGGAAATGCCTTAGTCTAAGAACTTTGCTCCCATCCCCACATTCGTGATCTGGCTGTTTACAGTTACCATAAATAAGGCTTCAAGACAGAATGCTACTTCGGTATAAAGATGCTTTCTTTGTTGCTGTTGCTTTGTCTTAGTCTTCTCACCAGTCTGTTCTTGGCCTCTCTATATTATAAGCATATTGGTTAGGTGCTTGCTGTCTGACTCCTTACATCTGCCTTACTCTGCTCCATCAGTGCCCAAAGCTTGATATCTCAATTGACTTCAGACAACACAATGTTGTATCCTCTGGCATCTGTGAATTCCTTATTTTTGTTGTTAATCCACTCTTTCCCAGATCCTCCAGCATAATGGATGCCTGTTATTTTTCTTCTGGAGTCTTATCTTGTCCTTTCACTTACTGCCTGCCATAATATGGTATGACAATCCTATAAGGAGCAGACACTGAATAAATGGATAGTGAGTCTCCTCTAGGATATTCTGACTGTTACTTTTGGTCTCCTATCCTTGTTTTTTTCCTTCCCAGTCCTTAACAACCAGAGTCAAAGTAAAAATCTCACTACTGTGGTTCTCTTAAAATTTGGTTCTTAAAATTTGGTGTGCAGGGGCACCTGGGTGGCTCAGTGGGTTAAGCCTCTGCCTTCAGCTCAGGTCATGGTCCCAGGTTCCTAGATTCGAGCCCCACATTGGTCTCTCTGCTCAGCAGGGAGCCTGCTTCCCCTCTCTCTCTCTCTCTGCCTGCTTCTCTGCCTACTTGTGATCTTGGTCAAGTAAATAAATTTTTAAAAAAAATCTTTAAAAATTTGGTGTGCATGAGAACAGTTTTTAAATTATATACATGCCCAGGTTCTATCTTAAACCTAATAAATCAAAGCCTCCAATGGCGGGGCCTGAGCACCTGCATCATAAGAGACTCCACAGGTGATTCTTATTTATACCAATATTTAAGAATAGCTGCTCTTTCGGCACCTGGGTGGCTCAGTGAGTTAAGCCTCTGCCTTCGGCTCAGGTCATGATCCCAGCGTTCTGAGATCGAGCCCTACATCGGGCTCTTTGCTCAGCAGAGAGCCTGCTTCCCCCTCTCTCTCTGCCTACCTCTCTGCCTACTTGTGATCTCTGTCAAATAAATAAATTTTTTTAAAAAAGAATAACTGCTCTTTTTCTCCCTCAGAGAACTCAGCTACTCATGTGGCTTCAACAATGACCTCCATGTAAATAATTACCAACCAAATCTCTACCTTTCTCATAAGCTCTAGTCTCATATCTCCAACTTATTGTCACCTCAAATGCCAACAGGTCTAAAACTAAAACTTACAAGTCATTCCTCTACTTCTGGCTTTCCTGTTTCTGGTCAGTGTTCCGCTAATTCTTCCCAATAACAAAAACCTATAGGTTATTAAATCCTGATAACTTTTTCATCACATACCATTATCTGGGCACAGACCATGAATTTCTGTTAAGCAGACAAAATACCTTCTAATCAACATATTTCTGGAATAAAACTCTTAAATCAGAGGCTTCCTACACTACATCCTGTTTTCCACGGTTTCTTAAAATTACTACACACAGAATAAGCATCCAAATGTCTAATTAAGAACTGCTATATACAAAGAGTCAGTACATTGGGAGAGATCCATCTACCAAATCTCTTTAAGACAAATAATGGAAAACAGCTAAGAACAATACTCCTTGATATACAGAACAGTAGGAGTTTAGATTTTAGGATCACACAGTTTGACTATGTACTAAGATTCTCCCACAGATAAATTTCTAACTCTTCCCTCCCCATAACTTTGAGGATCAAAAGCTCTGAGGAGCAGTATCAACATTCATCTGAGAGTTAAAGAGGCAGAACTATTCTCTAAACATCCTAATAGAGGAATGGGCTAATAAATAAGTATATTATTGACTATATTAATCACTAATTACCCTAGACTTACACTGAAATTTTACACAGTTTGGTTTATATTCATAAAGATAAACCCTTAGCAATGAATTCTACTTTACAAAGCCAAGCAGTCCAGAGATTCACATTTTGGCTCGATGTACCCTTTATAATGGGGCAATATAATTTCCATAAATGCATTAACTGTCACCGTCTTTGCTGGAAATTGGTAACTGTCAGCACACTACACCCGGCCATTTAGCTAAAGCACTAGAACTCTGGCAGACGGTGGACCACATATAATGCATCCAAGCAGATGAGTTTGGTTTAGGGGTTTTGTATTGCTGTTATTCTTTTTGTTTATTCTCACAGGCAGAAAAAAACTTCTAGAATTTTCTCAGTAACTGAGCCCAAAGTTCATCAACCTATCTCATGGGAAATTATTCTTTTATGATTTTTAAATCTAAATCCCTCACATGGCAACATTTCCCATTCTATTATCAATGGAGAAAGAAACTACTATTTGATAGTCCTTCAGAAGCCTGAAGATTCTGATCATCTCTTCTCCAGGGAAGATAATCCATGTCCTTTAATACTTCCTCAAGTTCTCATTTTCCCACCCTTTAATCATCTTTGTTGTTCACCACCAGACTATTTCTTGCAACAATGCTTTTATTTTACTTTTTTTTTTAAAGATTTTATTTATTTATTTATTTGACAGACAGAGATCACAAGTAGGCAGAGAGGCAGGCAGAGAGAGAGGAGGAAACAGGCTCCCCGCTGAGCAGAGAGCCCGATGCAGGGCTCAATCCCAGGACCCTGAGATCATGACCTCAGCCGAAGGCAGCGGCTTAACCCACTGAGCCACCCAGGTGCCCCAGCAACAATGCTTTTATTAATCAAGACCTAACCTCTAGAAAAAAAAATCATAAAATTCAGGACATTTGCTTAAGAAACTTCTACGTATGGGTCATTTTTTTGTTTAGTTTTATTTTAACAAATATCCATCCACAAACTAGTCAAGATATTATTTAAAGTACAGGAACAATTTAATGTGTAATAAAAATACTACTAATATATAATAGAAATACTACTCAAACCAAGAGTCACAAAATATATACGTACATTTAGCTTTCTGCTCTTCACTTATAATCAAACCTACTCTCTTGGTGACTGCCCAGTTCCACAGGTTTACTGCCATTTCTTCCACCTGGGTAAGAGAAACATTTTCTCAGCAAGTTAAAATACTGTCTACCTCCAAAGAAAATATTTTTCTTGCATGTTTCATGGTCCTGTGACTATTGTGGATCATTTACAGGCCCTCTGTAATCTAGTCCCATTCTACCTTGCTTCCCCCAAAACATACCCACTGTAGAGTAATTATTTGACTGTCCCATGAACACAACTTGTTAATTCCTATCTATATAGTTTTATTCATACTACTGGCTTTACCTAATAAACCTCCTCCCATTGCCTTTATATGACTCAAATTCACTTCAGTCTCCCCAGGAACATATACAAAACTTCAGCAACTATTACAGTCTACATTGATCTCTTTCCTCTTTGAATTTTTATATTCATTAAGTTTCACATAATTGAGCAGTTAGTTATGCTGCTTTGTATCATTTATTGTTTTAGCTGTTAAGGCATTAGGCTTGAAAATCCAAAAATAAATTTCTATGTATTTATAATGGTTAATCATGAAGACTATTTTTTTCTTATACAGGACAGTAATAGTGAATCATCAAAATTTATCAGGGGCACCTTGCTGGCTTAATCAGTGGAGCATCCAACTCTTACTCTCTGGGTTGTGAGTTTGAGCCTCATGTTGGGTGTAGAAATTCCTTAAAAATAAAATCTTTCAGGGGCTCCTAGGTGGCTCAGTCACTTAATCATCGGTCTTCGGCTCAGGTCACGATCCTGGAGTCCCACAATCAAGCCCCACATCAGGCTCCCTGTACAGTGGGTCAGTGGGGAGTCTACTTCTCTTTCCCTCTGCCCCCAGCACTGCTCTCGCTCTCTCTCGCTCACTCTCTCAAATAAATAAAATCTTTAAAAATACAAAAAAATCTTTTATTTTTGTACCAACCTGAGCATCCTGTATTTCAGCCATAGACTCCCTGTTGATATTTGCTATGTCGGCAAATAGTCTGTCAATTGCCTCAGGTATGCTGGGTGAATTATCTCTTAAAATCAGGTTTTCAACGATTTCTGAAATAACGATGGATAATAAAAGTGCTGTGAACCATATCACCATTAGCTAAAAGTAGCAAATCATTTTGAAATCTGTTCCTAGATCTTTGGTAAAATGAATACAGCATGAAGAAACTTGTATTATCCTTAGAGTAAAACCTAACTGGATACAAAGCTTCACGTAACTAAGAGTAGAGTACAATTTTCAAATAAAATTTGTATTCCATGAGAGTCGCTTGTTTATAACTTAATCATCGCTCATTCCCAGAAAGCAGAATGTACTGACTTCACAATCAGGTCACCTTAAAACTACAAAATAGAAATTAACAATGTCTTCAAAACTAGAATATGTAGAAATTCTGGGGACACTTGGGTGGCTCAGTCGGTTAAATCACTGCCTTCAGCTCAGGTCATGATCCCAGGGTCCTGGGATACAGTCCCACATGGGGTTCCTTTCTCAGCAGGGAGTCTGCTGGTCTCTCCCCCTCTCTCTGTGCCTACCACTCTGCCTGCTTATGCGCTTGCTCACTCTCTCTGACAAATAAATAAATAAAATCTTAAAATAAAGAAAATCTAGAAATTCTGAAAGGAGATATATATGTGCCCTGTAAAACTGAAATACTTATTATTAATAATTTTAAGCATTAGACAGACATAACTAACAATGCTGGCTCTGAAGTCTGACCTTACTCTGTGAGAAAAAAATGACATGCCCAATTAGCAACAACATTAACCAGTTATTGAATCTGTACAAATGATGTCACCATTTTCTAAACAATCTGAGCTCCAGACTCCATATAAATGAATCTTAAAAGGCCACAGAGTTCCTTAAAAATGAAGCATGATATAAAATCACAATTGATGCCTTTCATACTATCAAACTGAGATTTTTCCAAACTCATGTAACAGAGGTCTACATAACCTCTACATGTCTCTAATTTCTTACAATATTGTTGAGCATCAACTAGCAAAAATGTTAATATTCACAATCCTAAGCACTACAGAGCACTTTCTGAAAAAGTATTTTAGAAGTGTTTTAATTATCTTTTTCCTTGCCATAGCACATACCCTCCCCAATATCCATCACCCAGCCACCCCATCCCTCCCACCCACCCTCTCCCTGAAATAACTTTCAACATGCTGCAATAATCTGCTAAATGAAAAACTGTCAGTTAAGGGGCGCCTGGGTAGCTCAGTGGGTTAAAACCTCTGCCTTTGGCTCAGGTCATGATCCCGGGGTCCTGGGATTGAGCCCTGCATCGGGCTCTCTGCTCAGCAGGGAGCCTGCTTCCCCCTCTCTCTCTGCCTGCCTCTCTGCCTACTTGTGATCTCTCTCTCTTTCAAATAAATAAATAAAATCTTTAAAAAAAAAAGAAATACTGTCAGTTAAGCATCAAAAAATAGAATCACATTAAGACTTCATAAAGCAAGGGGTACCCATATGGCTCAGTTGGAGCATGCAACTCTTGATCTCAGGGTTGTGAGTTCAAACCCCATGTGGGGCAAAGAGATTACTTAATAAAAAAAAAATAAATACTTCACAAAGCAAATTATGCTCAAACATACCCAAATATTTTTTTTACAGCTCATGGAATCTTTAGAACACACAGCATGAGCAGAGGTATTAAGGAAAATATACCATACATACTTTGTACATCTCAGGTGATGAAATATATACAGAAAGAAAAACCTCTAGCTTCCCTACTCCCATTAAATAGATTGTGGAAAAGCTAATATTAAATATCTTGATTCTTCTAAGATTAGGTAAGTATTACGCTGAGGAGCATATATATTACAGCCCTTTCTCAAAATACTGGTAACAGAATTAGGGAAGTTTAGAATGGGAGCAAATACCTGCAAATCATATATCTGGTAAGGGAGTAATATCCAAAATATATAAAGAACATATACAATTCAAAAGCAAAAAAATACAATAATTATTTTTAAAAAATAAAAGCAATAAAACAAACAATCTAATTTAAAAATGGGCAGAGGATCTGAATAGACATTTTTCCAAAGAAGACATACAGAAAGTCAACAAGGGCCTGAAAAGATGCTCAACATCACAAATCATCAGGGAAATGAAAATCAAAATCACAATGAATTAGCACCTCACATCTGTTAGAATGGGTAATAAAAAAACTAAGAAAGAGGGGCACCTGGCTGGCTCAGTCAGTAGACTGTGGGACTCTTGATCTCATTCAGAGTCTCATGAGTTCAAGCCCCACAATGGGCATGGAGCCTATTTAAAAAAAAAAAAAGACAAGAAATAACAAGTGTTGGCAAGGATGTGAACAAAAAGGAACCCTTGTGCACTGTTGGTGGGAACATAAATTGGTGCAGCCACTACAGAAAACAGTATGGAATTCCTCAAAAATTAAAAATAGACCTACCATATAATCCAACAATTCCACTTCTGGGTATTTATTTGAAGAAAATGAAAGCACTAACTTAAAAAATATATATATTTCCCCACATTCACTGAAGCATTATTTACAACAGCCAAAATACAGCAACTACAGACAAATTAATAAATTATGGTATACATTAGCGAAATAAGTCAAGCAGAGAAAGACAACTATCATATGATCTCCCTGATATGAGGAAGTGGTGATGCAACATGGAGGCTTAAGTGGGTAGAAGAATAAATGAAACAAGATGG
>NC_081575.1:68385959-68424356 GCF_022355385.1 Mustela nigripes | reverse complement strand
GGGGGGGGGTGTGTGAAATGGGTGACCAGAGTCAAAGGTACAAACTTCTAGTTATAAAGTAAATTAAGTCATGGAGATGTAATGTATAACATGGTAACAATAACTAGTAATACTGTATTGCACATTTGAAAGTTGTTAAAAGAGTAAATCTTAGAAGTTCTCATCACACGGGTGCTTGGGTGGCTCAGTGGGTTAAAGCCTCTGCCATCTGCTCAGGTCATGATCTCAGGGTCCTGGGACTGAGACCCGCATCAGGCTCCTGCTTGGTGGGGAGCCTGCTTCCTCCTCTCTCTGCCTGCCTCTCTGCCTACTTGTGATCTCTGTCTGTCAAATAAATAAATAAAAGTCTTTAAAATAAAAAATAAAAGTTCTCATCACGAGAAAAAGCTTAACTATGCATGGTGAAAGATATTAACTAGACTTGTGGTGATCATTTCACAATACATACAGTGACCAAATCATTATGATACACACCTAAACTAATATAATGGTATATGTCAATTATACCTCAATAAAAAAAAGAATTAGGAAAGTTTAAAAATTGTTTTTAAGAATTCAAGTATTATTTTAAAAGATTCCTTTTTTTAAAAGATTTTATTTATTTATTTGATAGAGAAAGAGAGCACAAGCAGTGGGAGCAGCAGGCAGAGGGAGAGGGAGAAGCAGGCTCCCCACCAAGCAAGGATCCTGACTCAGGACTGGATCCCAGAACCCTGGGATCATAACCCAAGCTGAAGGCAGATACCCAACAGACGGGGCCATCCAGGTGTCCCTAAAAACAGATTCTTGAAATGTTCTTGAAAAGAAAACAAAAACCCAATATAAATTTTCAATTTGAGTTCCTTTTTAAAAAAAAATACATATACTTTACTAGAATACTACTCACGACTTGTGGTTACATAATACATGAGATTGCAAAGACATTAATTTTGATTTGTGAATGTCCTCTTAATGTTTTATATAATTCATTCTCTGTCAACATAATTCTGGTCCTTTCAAAACATATTTTCAATGTCAATCAGTTGAGAAACTTGACTGACTCCAGCTGAAGCAATGAAAGCACTGCAGTGCTTTAGGATAAAATGCAGTCAGCAAAACTGAATAAGTAGTAGACATCACACAGCTAAATGGTTGGACTTACATTATGAACGAGAGAGACCTGCTTCTGGGAGAAGCTCAGAAAAGAACTTCTATAAATACAGCTTATTCCTGAGATCTGAGGACGACAAGCTGTATTAAGATTACATCCAGCAAGATTGTACATTTTGAAAGGAAGTTATTCAATTATCTTCCTAACTACTGAAATAAACTATGATTTACAGCATGATTTCAGTCAATTTAATTTAAATGAGATTCATCCTGAAGGGGTTACTTTATTCAGATAGCCATGTTAATCAGTACCAATTAATTCTGATTTGATAGACCGCATTCTAGGTACAGAATAATAGAAAATAAGCATCTTCCCTATCCTTGAGAAAGGGAGCTTCCACTACAACAAGGAAAAATAATCTATCGAAAGTCCTGCCAAGTCTCTTCCTGTGGCCTCCATCAGCTCAACCAGTCATTTGAAAGCCAAAGTAGCTCAAAGACCTGTCACGGTCAATTCAAGATTCTACTCCAAGTCACAATGACTATCTGCAACTTCTTTAGTGAGAAAAAAACAAAAATGACAATAAAATTAACATTGCATAGTGCTTTACAGTCCCAAAGCTTTTTCACATGTATTCTCATTTAATCATTAATCTATTCTGCAAGGGAGACATTTTTATTTTAAAAGATGCAGAAACAGATTTAACAAAGTGCAGTGACTTCTCTAATGATACAAAGAGAAAATAGCAAACTAGGATCTGAACTCAGTCTTTCTAATTTGAAATCCTGTACTTTCCCTTATTCTAGTTCTGTCAGGAAGGGCCTGAAGCAAGTGATATGCCAAGACTGATACAGCTAAAAAACAGCAGGTAGAAAAAAAAATGAGCCAACACCACTCAGCATATCACACTGTAACTCTGATTGCAGGCTAAGAGAAAGTATCCCAGCTGAGGCTAGTCTGAATGACCATAGCCAAATATTCAGTGTCAAACAGTATGGCAAACTCAGACAAACAGGTTAAAATCACACTGTAAATAATATTTTCTATGGTCAGAGAGATCATCGTTTTTTTTTAAAGGTTTTATTTATTTGACAGAGAGAGATCACAAGTAGGCAGAGAGGCAGGCAGAGAGAGGAGGAAGCAGGCTCCCTGCTGAGCAGAGAGCCCGATGTGGGACTCGATCCCAGGACCCTGAGATCATGACCTCAGCCGAAGGCAGCGGCTTAACCCACTGAGCCACCCAGGTGCCCGAGATCGTCATTTTTATACAGTATTCCAGGAGGTCCAAATGACAAACTGGGTATGGTACAAGAGAATCCAAGCAGCTAGCTGTAATGCAGAAGTCAGAGGGAACTGCCTGCAACGTAGTTCAAAGAGAACTATTCACAGTGGTGTATTGTACGTCTGAGCATCTTGGTCGTGGAGGGCAACTAGAAAAGGACACAGGATAGGCTAACTCCGTGAAAATCCTGACAAACAGAAACGATACAACTAGCTCCAAAGCTCAACAGGTACCTAGAGTTTGCCCCTAGCATGGTAAATCTCAAATCTGATGGCCAGCAGGACTTCACGTCAAACCAACACTTCCCTACTGCACAATACTGCTATTCTTTTTGGCCCTGGACAGAACTGGCTTAGTGACTGGAACGAACCAAAGCCTGGGCTCAACAGGAGATAAAGCTATATAAAGTTCTGGAGGGCAACTGGCTGGGAGTATGGGGAAGCAAGAGCTGACAAGATCACGCTAACCAAAAGGGAATTTAGCTTGATTCTGGTCAAACTACATAAGTAGGAAGAATATCCCAAAGAACCACAGCTCAGTCCTCTCAACCAAAGGCACACTATCTAGGGATGCAATTAGATATTTTTTTATCTTTCACACTCTTCTAAATACAAGGCCCATAACCAAACTCAAGTTGCCAACTCATCCAATCCTATCCGTAAGCATCTTCTTTACCAAGTATCTGTATATATTACTCTCTTACTCTCACTGTACCCTGTTCCCCTTCGTAGCTGAGCCCTGTTGTTTTTTTTTTTTTCAGCGAAAGTGTGTATACATCTTATCTATTAATCTATAAGTGGATTCATTACACCTGTCAAAATGGCTAATATCAAGAAGGCAAGAAATAACAAGTGTTGGCAATGACCTGGAGACAAAGGAACCCTTCAGGGTGCCTGGATGGCTCAGTCTGTTAAGTGTCTGTCTTCACCTCAAGTCAGGTCCTGGGATCAAGTCCCACATTGGGCTCCTTGCTCTGCAGGGAGCCTGCTTCTGCCTGCCACTCTTCTCCCTACCTCTGCATGTGCCCCAACGCCAAATAAATAAATAAATATTAAAGGAGTGCTCTGCAAGAGGCACATATATTTAAAAAATATAAATTAATTTTAAACTTGAGAGGCGCCTGGGTGGCTCAGTGGGTTAAAGCCTCTACCTTCGGCTCAGGTCATGATCCCAGGGTCCTGGGATCGAGCCCCACATCGGGCTCTCTGCTCAGCAATGAGCCTGCTTCCTTCTCTCTCTCTCTCTCTCTCTCTCCCTCCCTCTCTCTCTCTGCCTGCCTCTCTGCCTACTTGTAATCTCTGCCTGCCAAATAAATAAAATCTTTTTTTAAAAATTAATTTTAAAATTAAAATTAAATAAATATAAAACCTTTTAATTAAAAATAAATCAGCACAAGTACTGCAAGAAAACAGCATGGGGGTTCCTCAAAAAACTGAAAATATGAAGGATGCATGGGTGGCTCAGTGAGTTAAGCCTCTGCCTTCTGCTCAGGTCATGATCCTAGGGTCCTGGGATCGAGTCCCGCATGGGCTCCTTGCTCGGCAGGGAGCCTGTTTCTCTCTCAGACTCTGCTTGCCTCTCTGCCTGCTTGTGTGCTCGCTCTCTTTCTCTTTCTCTCTGACAAATAAATAAAATCTTAAAAAACTAAAAATATGATTCAATCATTCTATTACTGGGTATTTACCCAAAGAAAAATGAAAACACCAATTCAAAAGGATATATACACCCTTATGTTTACTGTAGCATCATTTACAATGGCCAAGATATGGACCCCACTGTTTTTGACTGAGAATGTTCTATTCAGCTAAGATCTGGTTTGTTTGTTTGTTTGTTTTAAAGATTTTATTTATCCACTTGACAGACAGAGATCAAAAGCAGGCAGAGAGGCAGGCAGAGAGAGGAGGAAGCAGGCTCCCTGCTGAGCTGAGAGCCCGATACAGGGCTCGATCCCAGGACCCCGAGATCACGACCTGGGCCGAAGGCAGAGGCTTAACCCACTGAGCCACCCAGGTGCCCCACGATCTGGTTTGTTTTAATTACCACAGTTACCAAAGGCTATTTCTGTTTAACCAACTTCAATTTAATTAAATGATTTCTGTTTACTGAGTGTTAACAATCTGATAGGCACTGGAGAAAGACTCAATCCAAGACACTAGCCTAGCAGATTCACATCTGAATTAGACCAAAAACAACACTTGGAAAGGCTGGGAATGCAGCTGACAAACTGTAACAACACATTTGGAAGGCTGAAGTGGATTAGCTAGGCTGAGTACATTTTAGCAACTCTCACCAAAAGAGGTATTTGAAGGAAGAAAGAAGTCTAAGATGATTAAACTGTCTTTGTGGTTTCTTATCTCTAAACTATTATAAACTACACACAATATATATAAAATAAAACTTGCACAGAAGAGATCAAAAGTGTAATAAAATCAGAAGATGGCTAATTTTCCACACACAATATCTTTAGCCTTTCCAAACCTAACAGAGTATACTAGTTATTTAGAGGATCAATAAACAAATCATAAACAATTAGGCATCCCATGAATTGGTTTTGGGTTTTGGTTGTTTTTACAGAGGGAGATAGAGTCAGGAGGGGCAGAGGGAGTGAGAGAATGCCATGCTGGGCATGAAGCACAATGCAGGGTTTGATCTCACAATCCTGAGATAACAACCTAACCCAAAATCCTGAATCACAGGCCTAACCAACTGAGCCACCCAGGCACCCCACTCTTTTCCCTATGAATTGTTTTTATGGTGAGGGAATAACACAGGAAAGCTTTATCTAATGTATCAGTGCACATTTCTAAATCTCCATCAGAAATATACAAGGTCAGGGTACCTGCGTGGCTCATTAGGTTAACAATCTGCCTTCAGGGGCGCCTGGGTGGCTCAGTGGGTTAAGCCGCTGCCTTCGGCTCAGGTCATGATCTCAGGGTCCTGGGATCGAGTCCCGCATCGGGCTCTCTGCTCAGCAGGAAGGCTGCTTCCCTCTCTCTCTCTCTCTGCCTGCCTCTCCATCTACTTGTGATTTCTCTCTGTCAAATAAATAAATAAAATCTTAAAAAAAAAAAACAATCTGCCTTCAGCTTAGGTCACGGTCTCAGGGTCCTGGGATTGAACCCAGCGTGGGGCTCCCTGCACAGTAGGGAGACTGCTTCTCCTTCTCCCTCAGCTGCTCCCCCTGCTTATGCTTTCTCTCACTCTTCCATTCTCTATCAAATAAATAAAATCTTTTTTAAAAAGAAAAGAAATATATAGGGTCATCCCTGGTGATAGCAACATGAACATCTATTCATCTATTCATTCATAATTTTTTTTAAAGATTTTATTTATTTATTTGACAGAGAGAGATCACAAGCAGGCAGAGAGAGGAGGAAGCAGGCTCCCCACGGAGCAGAGCCCGATGCGGGGCTCGATCCCAGGACCCTGGGACCATAACCTGAGCCAAAGGCAGAGGCTTTAACCCACTGAGCCACCCAGGCGCCCCTCATTCATAAATATTTAATGAGGGGTGTCTTGGTGGCTGATACAGTTAAGATACCAACTTGTGATTTCAGGTCCTGGGATGAGGCCACACTCAGCGGAGAGTCTGCTTAAGATTCTCTCCCCCATTCCTTCTTCCCCTCTCCCCATTCATGCTCGCTGTCTTTCTATAAAATAAACCTTTAAAAATAAACACGGGACGCCTGGGTGGCTCAGTTGGTTAAGCAGCTGCCTTCGGCTCAGGTCATGATCCCAGCATCCTGGGATCGAGTCCCACATCGGGCTCCTTGTTCGGCAGGGAGCCTGCTTCTCCCTCTGCCACTGCCTGCCATTCTGTCTGCCTGTGCTCACTCTCTCTCCCTCTCTCTGACAAATAAATAAAATCTTTAAAAAAAAAATTAAAATTAAATAAATAAATAAATAAACAAGGGGCGCCTGGGTGGCTCAGTGGGTTAAAGCCTCTGCCTTTGGCTCAGGTCATGATCCCAAGGTCCTGGGATCAAGCTCTCTGCTCAGCAGGGAGCCTGCTTCCCCTTCTCTCTCTGCCTGCCTCTCTGCCTATTTGTGAACTCCGTCTGTCAAATAAATAAATAAAGTATTTAAAAAAATAAAAATAAATAAATAAATAAACATTTAATGATGATCACATTATTTTGCTAAGCACAGATATAATGTAAACAAGACATAGTTCCCTCCCTTGAGCAGCTTACAGTCATTTCCACACAAGATATATGAATACACATTTACCAATCAACCAATTTCTTAGAGCTATAAATCACCTCAAAATTTCAGTAAAACAGGGGCGCCTGGGTAGCTTAGTCGGTTAAGCGACTGCCTTTGACTCAGGTTATGATCTTGGGGTCCTGGGATAGAGTCATGCATCGGGCTCCCAGCCGAGGGGGGAGCCTGCTTCTCCTTCTTCCACTCTCCCTGCCTTTGGGCGCGCTCTCTCTCTCTCTCAAATAAATAAATAAATAAATAGTTTAGTAAAACACTAATTTTACAACTGATTAAAATAAAGCATAGAGAAGTTAATTAACTTGCCCAAGATAGAAGCTATTAGTAACATAGCATGAACAAAATACAAGAGAACGTCACTCTTTCTACTTTGGCTGGTGTCCACATTTCTCCTTGTAAAACTTAAGTCAACAAACATTGAGAATGCCTGGTACCAAGCAGATACCGTGCATCTTGGTAGGAATACAAAGATGAAGGAGGCCATCTATGCCATCAAGTAGGTAGATCACACTACCACAGGAAATTAAAATGGGAACATTTACAATATTATGTATTAAGTGCTATGAATACCAAATGAATATAAAGAAAGAATTGAGAAGCTGCCCATTTGAGAGTTGGGTTGTAAGAATAGCAGAATAGGCTTCATTAAGGTGCCATTCTATTTGAGATGGCTCTTGAAGGATGAGTTGGAGATCACGAGACAACATACCAAACAGAGGGAGATGCATACAGGTGCTGAAAAGCACAATGGGTTCAAATAACCATAAATAATTATATATGGTTAGAAAAATGGGTAAAAGAAGGTTACAGGAAACACCATTAGAAAGGCATGTGGAAGGAGAGCTAGGTTGGCTCAATCAGTAGAGACTCCTGTTCTCACGGTCATAAATTCAAGCCACCACATTGGACATAGATCTTACTTTAAAAAAAAATTAGGAAAGGCAGGCATGTAGGGGACACAGCCTGAAACACATTACATGGCAGACTAAGAAGGTTGCATTGTGTTACTCTACCTTTTTTTTTTTAGATTTTATTTATTTATTTGACAGACAGAGATCACAAGTAGGCAGAGAGAGAGGAGGAAGCAGGCTCTCCGCAGAGCAGAGAGCCCGATGCGGGGCTCGATCCCATGACCTGAGCCGAAGGTAGAGGCTTCAACCCACTGAGCCACCCAGGCACCCCAATTATTCTACCTCTTCATAAACTGTATTATTATTGCTACCTAATATGTACATACCAGGTGACCCCAACAAGATTTCTGCACAGGCCATACAGAAGCTATGCTCATAACTCTGAACTATGTGGCCCTGTCTTGGAACATTTCCTAATAACTCTGCCATTCCTCATCTGAGGATTCCCATTATGGTATTTAAAGGAATAGGGAAAAAATAGTTCAGGGAAGCTTCCAAATGAATTAAATCCATTGAGATCCAAAGAACATCAATGATCTTGACTAAGTTTAGTATTAAAGTTTTTAAGTCTAGATCTGCAGTCTAACATGGCAGCCACATGTGGCTACTGAGTACTTTAAATGTCGTTAGTCCAAAGTGAAATATGCTATAATTGTAAAATACACATCAGATTTCAAATATTTAGTATAAAAAAATGTAAAATAACTCAGTAATTTTGTATGCTGATTACATGTTGAAATATTTTGAGATATGTGGGGCTAAAATATAGTATTATGGTTATAATTTTTACTAAAAATAATTGCACCTGTCTCTCTTTACTTTTTTTTTTCCTCTTTACTTTTCAAATGTGACTACTCAAAAAAAAATTTTTTTTTTAAGTAGGCTCCAAACTAAGCATGGAGTTTAATGCAGGACTTGAACTCACGACCCTGAGATCAAGACATGAGTTGAGATCAAGAGTCGGATGCTTAACCAGCTAAGCCACCCAGGCATCCCTATAAATTACACTTGTAGCTCACATTATAGGTCTAACAGATAGGGCTGAACTAGAGTAACATATTGTGACTGACTTCTGAAAATTTGTTGAAGCAAATTAGTTAGTATCTACATAATAGTCATCATAAATTTAATAGGAAAAGTATAAACTTAGAAATTGTAATGGACCATAAGGGTATATATAAATAAAAGCAAACACAAAGATGTTAGAAATCTAGAAAAAGAAGAACTGTCTCCAAATTAACCATAGGAGCAGTGCCTGGGTGGTGCAAGCAGTTAAGCATCTGCCTTTGGCTCAGGTCATGATCCCACAGTCCTAGGATCAAGCCCTATAGCAGGTTCCCTGCTCAGCAGGGAGTCTGCTTCTCTCTTCCCCCCTCCCCCTCCCCTATTTGTGCTCTTTCTCTCCCTCTCTTAAATAAATACATAAAACCTTTAAAAAAAAACCAAATTAACCATAAGAGAGGGAGTCCTAAAACTTGATAAACAGTTGGCATTCTTTAAGAATCCTGATGCTCACTAATAACAATTGATTCCCCAGTTAAAAAAAAAAAAAAAAAAAAAAGGAATCCTGATGCTGAGAAGGACAACTGAGCTAAATTGTTTTTTGTTGTTTTTTTTTTTTTTTTGACAGACAGAGATCACAAGTAGGCAGAGAGGCAGGCAGAGAGAGAGGAGGAAGTAGGCTACCTGCTGAGCAGAGAGCCCAATGCAGGGCTTGATGCCAGGACCCTGGGATCATGACCTGAACCAAAGGCAGAGGCTTTAACCCACTGAGCCACCCAGGTGCCCCTGAGCTAAACTATCTTCATACAACTATACTTTAAACACTATTCTTTAAACACTCAATTTTTTTCTATTCCCATATTAAGTTGCTTTCTATTTTGGATGGACCTGGTGCTTGCCAAGATGAGGAACTTTCTCTGAATCAGACAGGATGGTGTTAGGAAACACCCCCAGCCCAGGCACTATTTTTTTTTTATTGAGGTATAATTGACATATATTAGTTTCAGGTGCACAACATATTATTCAACAATTCTACGCATTATGCTATAGTCAACAAGATAAGTATAGTTACCATCCATCACCATACAACATTATTCCAATAATATTGACTATATCCTTATGCTGTACTTTTCATCCCGATGACTTTTTATTTTATAACTAGAAGTTTATACCTCTTAATTCCCTTCAAATTAAGAACTGAATCTTTCAAAATCTGTCCTCCAGAAAGGACATACTCTAGATAATCTGTTGACCTGGTTACAAAGACACTTTACATCTCAGCAAATCCACTCCTAGGTATTTCCCCCAAGAGAAATGAAAACCTAAGTCATTTTAAAAACCTTATACATGGGGGCACCTTGGTAACTCAGTGGGTTAAGCTCAGGTCATGATCTCAGGGTCCTGGGATCGAGCCCCTCATCGGGCTCTCTGCTCAGCAAGGAGCCTGCTACCCCTGCCCCCCACCTGTCTCTCTGCCTACTTGTGATCTCTGTCTGTCAAATAAATAAATAAAATCTTTAAAAAAAAACTTAGACATGAATATTCATAACAACTTTATTCATGATAGTCAAAATGTCCATCAAGATATGAATGGATAGGGGCGCATGGGTGGCTCAATGGGTTAAGCCGCTGCCTTCAGCTCAGGTCATGATCTCAGGGTCCTGGGATGGAGCCCCGCATCGAGCTCTCTGCTCAGCAGGGAGCCTGCTTCCTTTTCTCTCTCTCTCTCTCTGCCTGCCTCTCAGTGTACTTGTAATTTCTCTCTGTCAAATAAGTAAATAAAATCTTTAAAAAAAAAGATATGAATGGATAAACTATGGTATATTTATTCCATGGAATATTACTAAGCAATAAAAAAATTAACTACTCCTATACAACAATATGGATGAATCTCAAAATAATCATGCTTAGTGAAACACAGCACAGAAAAGAAAATACATAATATATGATTTCATTTATAAACTAATCTATAGTGAAAGAAATCAGAACAGTGGTTGCCTAGAGTAGACAATGGGGGGTAGACTGACTACAAAGGGGCATGAAAGAATTCTCTAATAATGTTCTATTCTTTGAAATGTTATTTATGTGGTTTCACATTTGCTCAAAAAATGGTATCAACCTGTACACTTAAAATGTGCAAATTCTACTCTACATAAATTATGCCTAAGTCTAACTGATTTCTGAGAAAAAAACAATAAAAGAGAAAAAAGAAAAGGAAAGGAAAAGGAAGGTGAGAGGAAGGGAAGGCAGGGGAAAGAAAGAAAAATTACCGCAGAGCTCAAATCCCTGGAGGCTGTAGGTCAGGAGGATAGCACAGTGTGGCATCAGACTTTGTTCAACATCAGGAAAGCAGTCCTGGAATGCCTGGCTGGCTCAGTCAGAAGAGCATCTGATTCTCAATCTTGGAGTCCTGGGTTCAAAGACTCACTCTGGGTGTAGCAATTACTAAGGGAGGAAAGGAGAAAGGGAGGGAGGCAGGAGAGAGGAAAGGAGAAGAGAAGGGAGGGGAGGGTTGGGGAAGGGAATAGATGGGGTGCCGGGTGGCTCAGATGGTTATGATCCCAGGGTCCTGAGATCAAGCCCCACATCAGGCTCCCTGCTCTGCTGGGAAGCCTGCTTCTCCCTCTAACACTCCCCCTGCTTGTGTTCCCTCTCTCACTGTGTGTCTCTGTCAAATTGGCCTCACCCCAAAAAAAGAAAAAAATAAATTCAATCTTAATTTCATCAGTATCTAAGAGAATGATGATCACTCCTAAATGTAAAGAGGATTCTTTTGTGCTGATCATATGAAACCTAAAATATTGTGTTGTTATGGATACCACGCTTCAAGGAATAACATGAAAAAATAGAACATTTTCAGAGGACAGCACACAAGACGATAAGGTGACTAGAAACCATGAAATACGAGGAATGACTGAACGAACTAAATATGCGTAATCTGAAGAAGAGACTTCCCAGGGGACATAAATATCTTCAAATAGTTCACAATGTGGCATGCAGAAAAGGAGTTACACTTATTTAGCCTCAATGGGTATAATTTAGAAGAATTTCTTCTTGGTCTTGAAACACAAAGATGGATGTTACGTCAATTCTCCCTAAGAAGAAAATGACCTAGAGCTGCCACATGGTTTTCTGGTAGTTTATTTATACAAAACTTGACTGAAAAGGTTACATGTACAGAAGAGAAAACACAAATGGCTAATAAATCTATGAAAATACATTCAATTTCACTAGTTATCAGGGAAATGGAAATTCAAACAATGCTCATGGAAAATGAAAACATAAATGAAAATGAAACTGGCTGAGGATAATATGGGAACTCTGCACTATTTCTGTACTTTTTCTGTAAATCTAGAAGTATTCCAAAATAAAATGATAATTAAAAACAACAACACTTTTCATACCTGCAAATTCTTTTAAGTCTAACAATACCAATTCTTAGCAAGGCTATAGGGAAAAGTGAAAGGAAGAGGGAGTACAAATTATTAAAAACTACTCAACAGCAATTTGACAATATTTATAAAGTTAAGATGCCCATAGCTTTTGACCTAGAAGCTCCACTCCTAAATGTATACCCTGAACAGCAGTGCCACTATACAAGGTAGCTACTAACCACATGTGACTACTGAGAACTTGAAATGAGGCAAGTCCAAAATGAGTTGTTTTTAAATACAAAATACATACCTGGGGGCACCAGGATGGCTCAGAGTGTTAAGGCTCTGCCTTCAGCTCAGGTCATCATCTCAGACTCCTGGGATCAAGCCCCACATCGGGTTCTCTGCTCAGCAGGGAGCCTGCTTCCCTCTCTCTCTCTCTGCCTGCCTCTCTGCCTACTTGCGATCTATCTCTCTGTCAAATAAATAAATAAAATCTTTTAAAAAAGGGGGGGGGGGGACACCGGGGTGGCTCAGTGGGTTAAGCCTCTGCCTTCGGCTCAGGTCATGAAACTAGGGTCCTGGAATCGAGCCCCACATCTGGCTCTCTGCTCCAGGGGGAGCGTGCTTCCACCTCTCTCTCTCTGCCTGCCTCTCTTGCCTACTTGTGATCTCTGTCTGTTAAATAAATAAGCAAAATCTTAAAAAAAAAACTTATGAAAAATACATACCTGACTTCAAAGATTTTGTACAAAAAAAGAACATAAAATATCTCATTAATTTTATATTGATTATATGATGAAATAACATTCTAGATATATTGAGCTATATAATTTATATGGCTTTTTAATTAATTTATTGAAGTAATAATTACACCCTACATGAGGCTCAAACTCACAACCCTGAGATCAAGAGTCGCATGCTCTTCTGACTGAGCAAGACAGGTGCCCCTATAATCTGTACTGTTAAAATTTAATTGGGGCACCTGGGTGGCTCAGTGGGTTAAGCCTCTGCCTTCGGCTCAAGTCATGATCTTGGGGTCCTGGGATCAAGCCCTGCATCGGGCTCTCTGCTCAGGGGGGAGCCTGCTTTCCCCCTCTCTCTCTGCCTGCCTCTCTGCCTACTTGTGATCTCTCTCTCTGGCAAATAAATAAATTTTTTTATTTAATTATTTAGTTTTTTAATGTGGCTGCTATGAAATATAAAATTATTTGTGTTTTCACTGTTTCAGACTGTCTTAGAGCCTCACCTACAACTGCTCAAGAAATAATTAAATTAAGTGGATCATAACCAACATTTTATTTTAAAGATTTTATTTATTTGACAGAGAGATCACAAGTAGGCAGAGAGAGGGAGAAGGTGCCCCATTAATGAAAAAGCATAGAATAGAAAATGTCATAGTGTTGGGAGAGGAGGGGGGGTGGGGGAATGGGGTAACTGGGTAATGGACATTGGGGTGGGTATGTATTGTAATGAGCACTGGGTATTATATAAAAGACTGGTGAATCACTGACTTGTACCCCTGAAACAAATAATATAGTACATATTAATTAACTGAATTTAAATTTTTTTTAAATATCATAGTGTATTGCATGTAATAAGGGTTATTTCATTAAACTTTTTTTTAAAAGATTTTATTTATTTATTTGACAGAGAGAGATCACAGTAGACAGAGAGGCAGGCAGAGAGAGAGAGGGGGAAGCAGGCTCCCTGCTGAGCAGAGAGCCCGATTCGGGACTCGATCCCAGGACCCCGGGATCATGACCTGAGCCGAAAGCAGTGGCTTAATCCACTGAGCCACACAGGCGCCCTCATTAAACTTTTGACACATTGTGTAGATGGGATGTAAAATATATTTCCTTTCCATGGGTGGTAGCCATAATGTTTGGAAACACCTGCTAGGGGCCCCTGCCTGACTAGGTCTGTAGAGCATGTGATTCTTGATCTAGGGCTGTAAGTTTGAGCCCCACATTGAGCATACAGATTACTCAAAAAAAAAAAAAACAAGAAAAAGAAAAACTGCTAAATTCTCTGAAACACAATGTTCACTCAGTGTTGTTTGTAATAGCAAATACTTGAAACAACTCCCACAGCCAACAAAGAAGATTAGATAAATTGTGGTATATTTATATTCAAAGTAAAGATTTTATTTATTTAAGAGAGAAAGAGAGAGAGAGAATGTACAAGCAGGGGGATCTGCAGAGTGAGAGGGAGAACAGGCTTTCCGCTGTGCAGGGAGCCAGACCTGGGGCTCTATCCCAGGACCCCAAGAATTGTGACCTGAGCTGAAGGCAGATGCTTAACCAACTGAGCCACCCACATATCCCCCCTTTTTTAAAGAATTTGGTTTATTTATTCTCAGAGAGAAAGAGATTTTTTTTAAGATTTTATTTATTTGAGGGGCGCCCGGGTGACTCAGTGGGTTAAAGCCTCTACCCGGGTCATGATCTCAGGGTCCTGGGACCGAGCCCCGCATCGGGCTCTGCTCAGCGGGGAGCCTGCTTCCTCCTCTGTCTACTTGAGATCTCTGCCTATCAAATAAATAAATAAAATCTTTAAGAAAAAGATTTTAGGGGCGCCTGGGTGGCTCAGTGGGTTAAGCCACTGCCTTTGGCTCAGGTCATGATCTTAGGGTCCTGGGATCGAGCCCCGCATCAGGCTCTCTGGTCAGCGGGGAGCCTGCTTCCTCCTCTCTCTCTGCCTGCCTCTGCCTACTTGTGATCTCTGTCTGTCAAATAAATAAATAAAATCTTTATTAAAAAAAAGATTTTATTTATTTGAGAGAAAGAGAGAGACTTATATTTAAAGTAATACTAATTAGCCGTGGAAACAAATGATCAAGAACTCAAATACCCATATGGGTAAATATGGAAAACACAATACTGAGCAAAAAAAAGACAAGCTGCAGGGGTGCCTGGGTGGCTCAGTGATTTGAGGCGTTTGCCTTTGGCTTGGGTCATGATCCCAGGGTAATGGGATCAAGCCCCATACTGGGCTCTGCTCAGCAGAGAGCCTGCTTCCCCCCCCCTCTCTCTCTACCTGCCTCTGCCTACTTGTGATCTCTGTCAAATAAATAAATAAAATCTTTAAAAAAAAAAAGATAAGCTGCAGAAAAAAAAATCACACAGAAGGACAAAATTGAGGTAAAATTTTAAAGATGAAAAACTGGTACATGTAACCTTGTAGTTCTCTGAACAGTGAACAATCTGAAGCATATGGCAAACTGTTAAGATTCAACAAAACTTAATAGTAGGTATACGGGTAATATATTATCTTGTTCTCAGTACTTTTCTGTGTGCTTCAAATATTTATGTAAATAGAAGGTCTCAAATACCATACACAATTGAACCTTGAACAACACGGAGGAGGGGGCAGCAGTTAGGGACACTGACCCCTGCACATTTAAAAATCAGCCTATGAATTTAACTCTCCATAAACTTAACTACTAATAGCCTACAGCTGACCAGAAGACTTACCAATAACAGTCAATTGACATATATTCTGCATGTTATGTTTATTATATACTGTATTCTTATTATAAAGTAAGCTAATGAAAAGAAAATGTTAAAATCATGAGGAGAAATATTTACAATAACAGATTGTAAATAATCTGCATGGAAGTCGATCTGAGCAGTTCAAACCCTAGTTGTTTGAGGGTCAAATGTAATAAAAAGTCATAATCCCTATTCCATTTTTATATATTTAAGATACCATATCCTTCGGGTGCCTAGCTGGCTCAGTCAGTGGAGCATACAATTTTTTTTAAGACTTTATCTTTATCCATTTATTTATTTTTTTTAAAGATTTTATTTATTTATTTGACAGAGAGGAATCACAAGCAGATGGAGAGGCAGGCAGAGAGAGAGGGAAGCAGGCTCTCTGCTGAGCAGAGAGCCCGATGCGGGACTCGATCCCAGGACTCTGAGATCATGACCTGAGCTGAAGGCAGCGGCTTAACCCACTGAGCCACCCAGGCGCCCTCTTTATCCATTTATTCATCAGAGAGAGAGTGCACACAAGCAAGGGAGGGGAAGCCTCAGAGAGAGGGAGAAGCAGGCTCCCTGCTGAGCAAGGAGCCCGATGCCAGACTTGATTCCACAGCCCTGGGAACATGACCCGAGCTAAAGGCAGACACTCAACCTACTGAGCCACCCAGGCATCCCCAGAGCATGCAATTCTTGAACTCAGGGTTGTGGGCTTGAGTCCCATGATGGGTACAGAGATAAAAACTAAAAATAAAATAAAATACATAAATAAAGATACTATGTCCTAAATTAAAACTTAAGGCTTTGGGAGAGCCTAGCTGGCTCAGTCAGTATCATGTGTCGTGATCTTGGGGTTGTGAGTTGGAGCCTCATGTAAAAATCAAAGACAAAATTTAAAAAATAAAAAGTTTTTTTTAAAAAGCTTAAGGATTATAAAAAAACCCTTAAGGCTTCATTGTTGTAGTTTTTAAAGGACAAGCATTAACAAAACACTAACCTAATAGATTTGGAGCCACCCTGCTTACTACATATTTCATTATTATGTGAATTTGAATGTGAATGCATTACAGGTCTAATCATGTCCCCAGAAAAAAAGAAATACCATAAACTCTCCCACATCTGGCATGGTTGAGGAATCTGGTGCTCTGGTCAATTAAATTGCTTTTGTTAATTATTAAGGTCTCTCATAAATACCATACATGGATTACCAGTTTTTAAAATAATTAAGATACAATAAAATGCACTTAAGTCTAAAACTACACAGGATATAATTTATTTTTCACTGGTAATTATGGCAAGGCACTTCGGGATCTTGCAGTAATTTTTTTAATGTACTTTTAAAGCAGTGGATCTCTAATTCAGATTAAACCTGTGTTATTTTGCATGCCATAAAAATTCTCCGAAAACAAGCGATGAATTGTGAATTCTATTTCCTTATACTAGCTTATAAGAGGGTTCCAGAGTCTTAAACATCTATGTTGTTTTTCTGGTACATAAATGAGAAAATTCGGACCTATGGACAGTCCAAAGAGGTAATATTCAGAAACAAAATACATTTAGATCTCAGATAAGGCAACAAACAACTTAACATTTCCTTTACTACCATGTAAAGCTATATACCTTTAAAATCCATGAAACGAAAATCAATATGGTCCATTTTTAAATCTCTGGTTCAGGCCTATGAAATAAGAAAATATTTTAATATTCTGTCCTTTATCCTTCGGGCTCTCAATAAATCTCTTTACAAAGTTTCCAGTTACTTGTTATCCAAAGGGGGAAAAGTGCTTCAGAAATTTTTAAAACTCAGAAAAAGCAGTTAATGAGGGGCAGGGCCTGGCTGTCGCACGCCAAGAACCCGGCCTGAACTAAATTTTCACGCGGTCTTTTCTTAACCATAGTCTGCCCCGCAACAGGGAAACCAGGGCTCGAGGTACCCTGTGATTGGTCTGGCTGGTACTCGATGCCTCCTCCTAATTGGTTCAAAAATCTACCCCACGTCACCACCCATACGTTCAAAGTATCCAATCACTCGCTGTTGTTTTTCCCACTCTTGCAGAGCTGCTAGCACCTTCAGCTCCCCACCCCCAACAATCTTCAAGGGCCCGGTTACAGCGGCATTTTGGTCATTCGCCTCTAAACTTCTATCTCCTGCTTTCAGTGGCCGCACACCACTCCCCATACTTAATCCAAGTCAAAAAAACAAACGAAAAAACCCTCTGCTTTTACCCATTTTCCTTCACCTGAGTAGGCTACAGCAACTCTGCTGTTCAAAACCACTGCCTCAGAGGCCCTCTAAAAAGTATTAAACAGGGACGCCTGGGTGGCTCAGTTGGTTAAGCAGCTGCCTTCGGCTCAGGTCATGATCCCAGCGTCCTGGGATCGAGTCCCGCATCGGGCTCCTTGCTCGTCAGGGAGCCTGCTTCTCCCTCTGCCTCTGCCTGCCATTCTGTCTGTCTGTGCTCGCTCTCTCTCTCTCTGATAAATAAATAAAATCTTAAAAAAAAAGTATTAAACAAATGGCCACATCTTCTTGCTAGTTGTAAAGCACTCAGAACCTGTAGCTGACCCACCTTTAGCCCTTCCTACCTCTGCTGAGGTAGGATCCCGAACCTCCGCAGGGAACAAAACCGCCACAGTTCCCTCTCCACAAACTCTGTCTACAGGGTCCTTCGACGCTCAGAAGGCACCTCCCCCCATAGTGACGTCAGCAAAGGCCACGCCCAATTGGCCTTTACCCTCTTTGCCGGCTTAAGCGTAAGTGTGGTAGTCGTCGGGGCACGGGGCCCCGAATAGGCCTTAAATCCTAGGGTTGCGTTTTAGAAGGTCGGGGTTAGAATCACAGTAAGAAAATATGAGGCAATACTGAAAGCACACTACCGTTATTATTGAGAGGGGTGCAGATGGCCAGGGTTACAGGCAAGCAGAGAGGAGGCCTTGGGGGAGATCGAAAAGGGTAAGGGAGAGAGCGGAAAGAGAGAGGGAGAAAGCGGAAAGAGAGAAGGAGGGAGCGGAAATACAGAGGGGGGAGTGAAGGAGGGGGGAGAAGAGGAGGGGGGGGGGGGGGGGGGAGAAAGGGGGGGGGGTGGGGGGGGGGGGAGGGGGAGGAGGAGGTAGAGCGAAGGAAGTTAACAATACTGCCCACTGGTTATTCAAGAGAGGCAAATGTCAGAAATATCAGAAGTTGAGGGGCGCCTGGGTGGCTCAGTCGTTAAGCGTCTGCCTTCAGCTGAGCTCATGATCCTGGGGTCTTGGGGTGGAGCCCCACATGGGGCTTCCTGCTGGGCAGGGAGCCTCCTTCTCCCTCTCCCACTCCCCATGTTTGTGTTCCCTGTCTCGGTGTATTCCTCTCTGTCCAATAAATAAATAAAGTCTTCAAAAAAAAAAAAAAAATATATATATATATATATATATATATATCAGAAGTTGAGAGGAATGAAAAACCCCGTAGTTCCAAGAAACATTTCTGCTGCCCAGCCCTTTTAGAATCTGAAGGAGACTGTCTAATGACTCCCCTGCAGGTTCCCAGGAAGGGCGGCAGTCCCACCCATCTCCAGACAAATAGGTTTAGGAATGGGGGTGGAATATACAAGTAAACATGTTTGGTACCACCTAAATATATGGATGATGCTTTCAACAAAGGAGTTGGCCTTTTACTGAAATCTCTATTCAGAGACAACAATGTTAAGGCATGATGCCTCCAGATATAGGAAAAACCCCCAGATCAAAACATTAACAAGCCTCCGGCCTCATAGCCCTCTTTTGAGGCTTGTGCACCTCAGTTAAGCCAGACATAAAGCTGGCTAGCAAGATGAAGGAAAGAGATTATGGTTTCAGTTCTGGAAACATTAAGAGAGTTTCCTCCTGGCCCTGACAGTCTCTGAGTCGGTCATTACCTGTCATGAAAAAGAGGGGACTTCTAAAAATAATTTCTTATCCCTCTTTGAAATTTTCTGCATCTAAAGCACTTAGTACAGTGAAGGAGAAAGGCAAAACAGGGGAAGTACTGCTATTAACGCCTCTTCTCTTGCATCCTGCAATTTGGTATTTATTTTACAATCCCAGATTGCTAAAATACACAAGGAAGTCTGGTGGAAAAGGGCGGTCGAGTATCTCATAGTTGACTGAATCCTCATGCACCATATACTAGTGCTAGCTACTCAGAATCTCATTGCCTCCATTTTTTCATCTATAAAATGGAAATAAAAGTAGTTCCAAGCTTCTCATTCAATGGAATAACGTATGTAAAGCATAGAACACTGGTGGGCATGTAATTGGTAACAAGCCTGAGTTTCCATTGTTGTTCTCCATTTCCTGGTTGGCAAACCAAGCGCTCCCAACTTCCATCATCCCACCCAAGGCCGCTGGCTCTACCATAACTTTTTTGTTCATAAATGAACAGGAATGGTTAGGTTATGGACACAGGGGAGAGTATTGCTATGGTGAGTGCTGTGAAAATGTGTAAGCCTAATGATTCACAGACCTGTACCCCTGGGGCAAATAATACATTGTATGTTAGTAAAAATAATAAAAGAACAGGAAACAGGAGGAAACTTAGACCTTGGCTCTCCAGCCCATGGTGGTCCTTTCCCATACATCTTAGAAATCTTAGTGATTGGGGCGCCTGGGTGGCTCAGTGGGTTAAGCCTCTGCCTTTGGCTTGGGTCATGATCTCAGGGTGTTGGGATCAAGTCCCGCATAAGGCTCTCTGCTCAGAAGGGAGCTTGCTTCCCCCTCTCTCTCTGCCTGCCTCGCTTCCTACTTGTGATCTCTCTGTGTGTCAAATAAATTTAAAAAAATCTTTAAAAATTAAAAAAGAAATCTTAGTGATTAATAATCTCTATAGCTGGGATGCCTGGTTAGCTCAATCGCTAGAGCATGCAAGACCCGTCTTTGGGTCACAAGCTCAAGCCCCGTGCTAGGTGTACAGATTACTTTAGATTTTATTTATTTATTTGACAGACAGAGATCACAAGCAGGCAGAGAGGCAGGCAGGGAGAGAGGGGAGGAAGCAGGCTCCCTGAGGAGCAGAGAGCCCGATGCAGGGCTTGATCCCAGGACCCTGGGACCATGACCTGAGCTGAAGGCAGAGGCTTTAACTCACTGAGCCACCCAGGCGCCCCAATGTACAGGTCACTTTAAAAAAGCGTCTGTAGTAGGATGGGTATGATATCATCCAAGATTATATAAGGCAAACAAGAATCAAATGACTCTTGATTAATACTGACTGTAAATATGCCTCTAAATTCAGGGCTATGGAACTGGTACCACTGCATTGAATAAAAAATAAAAATATGCAGAAAAGGTGAAATAAAAAACAAACAAAAGTGAATAAGGGGCGCCTGGGTGGCTCAGTGGGTTAAAGTCTCTGCCTTTGGCTCAGGTCGTGATCCCAGGGTCCTGGGATCGAGCCCTGCATCGGGCTCTCTGCTCAGTGGGGAGTCTGCTTCCTCCTCTCTCCCTGCCTGCTTCTCTGCCTACTTGTGATCTCTGTCTGTCAAATAAATAAATAAAATCTTTTTTAAAAAGTGAATAAAAAATATGCAGAAAGGGTGAAAGCCCTTATGTCATTGTATGGGTTTCTCCAGTGTTTTTGTTAAAAAGTAAAAGAAGAAGAAAGGAGATAATAAAAGAAGCAGGTGCATGTTGAGGAGGATATGCAAGAATGAGTAAGAAAATGCCATTAAGGGGCGCCTGGGTGGCTCAGTGGGTTAAAGCCTCTGCTTTCGGCTCAGGTCATGATCCCAGGGTCCTGGGATCAAGCCCCGCATCGGGCTCTCTGCTTGGCGGGGAGCCTGCTTCCTCCTCTCTCTGAATGCCTCTCTGCCTACTTGTAATCTCTGTCTGTCAAATAAATAAATAAAATCTTTTTTAAAAAATGCCATTAAATGGCACTCAACAGGCTGTAGATTATCTTCCCTTACCCTGGCATAAACTACAAATTTTATTCTCCTGTTCTTTAACAAATTAATGCAGATTGGTAAAATAGATAAGCATATAAGGCAGCAGGTGAACAGCATGGACTCTAGTGAGAGCTTATGAAAACTTTCATTAATATGGGGCACCTGGGCGGCTCATTCTGTTGAGCATCTGACTTTTTTTTTAAAGACTTTTATTTATTTGTTTGAAAGAGAGACAGTGAGAGAGAGCATGAGAGGCGGGAAGGTCAGAGGGAGAAGCAGACTCCCCATGGGGCTGGGAGCCTGATGCGGGACTTGATCCTGGGACTCCGGGACCGTGACCTGAGCCGAAGGGGGTTGCTTAACCAACTGAGCCACCCAGGCGCCCCAAGCTTCTGACTTTTGGTTTTAGCTCAGATCATGATCTCCGGGTCATGAGATCCAGCCCCGCACCAGGCTCTGCTCTCAGTGCAGAGTCTGCTTGAGATCCTCTTCCTCTCTCTCTGCCCTCCCCCTCTCTCAAATAAATAAATAAATCTTAAAAAAAAAAAAAACTCTCATTTATCGAGTGGGTTAAAAGACAGTCAGCAACCAAGAATGCAAATTGGTTAATAAGCATGCATTACACCTTATTAAAAAAAAAAGAGAGAGAAAAACACCTTCAGAAAAAATATGCAATTATAGACAGGAAAATTCTAAAAACAAAAGGGGTAATGGAGTAAAGGAGAGGGACTTGCTCTACCAGATATTAAAATTCCTGTAAATAAAATTTATGGTAATAGTGCAGACCGATATGGAAATGATTGAACTCAGTGAGGTAGAGTCATTCAAGAAAAAGTTCTGATGCAACTACATAGCTATTTTTTTTTTAGTTTTATTTATTTATTTATTTGACAAACAGAGATCACAAGTGGGCAGAGAGGCAGGGAACAGGGAAGCAGGCTCCCCATCTAGCAGAGAGCCCGATGCTAGATCCCAGGACCCTGGGATCATGACCTGAGCTGAAGGCAGGCGCTTAATGACTGAGCCACCCAGGCACCCCAAAAATCGCATGTTCTACCAACTGAGCCAGCCAGGCACCCCAAGAAGCTATTTTCATTAAAGGAAAAAACCCACAGGAAGATGAGGGAGTTTTATCTGATGGGCATGTATTTTCTCATTAAAGTATGAGGCAGTCAAGAGCAGAGAGTAGGAGGGAGAGATTTGAAGAATGTGAATAAGGTAAGAAACAGTTGTTTTAGAGAGGGGAATTGGAGAGGGAAAAAAAAAAAAAAAGGTTCCCAGGTAGTGGTGAGGACCTAGTGAAGGCTGACGGTTGTTAAGCTGCCCAGGTTTAGGATTGCCTCCAAAACTCCTGAACCCCACAGGTGCGATGTTCGGATTCCTCTGGGGGCAAGGCGTAGGACTCTGGAATACTGCCTAGGGAGGTGAAGGTATTTGCAAGAGTCATAATGATAATATATTCAGGAATTTAAGTGGGAAAGGGAGCAAGCAAAGACTGGCAGAACCTGATAAAATAAGAGAAAATGTATGTGGGAGGGGAGAATGAATTAGGGGATTCATGAGGTCAAAGAATTATTGTTGTGGGGTTACTCGAGCAAGTGAGTTGGGGAAGCTGTGGACAGAGAACTTGATGTTTGAATTCGTGGTTTCACAGGTGTACATTCTGGCAAGATCTAGATTATAATGGTGTGACTGGGCAGCTGAGGTACATTCATTGAACCAAATCACAGAACCGCTTTCTTTCATTCATTCGAACATTCTCATCCACCCACTTCCCTGCCCTTAGACTAAGCTCTGAAAGTAATGACCTTCAAAGAGTCTGACTGGAAGGTATGTTTCCTGCCCTATTTTCCCACTTCATCCCTTCAACATCCGAGGCTGTAGGCACACCAAACTATAAGGTTTCTCAATTTCTTGTCTTTATGCCCAAGGTTCCCTCCTCCTGAAATGCTCTACCCGTTGCTGAAATTACACATTTTACCTATCCTTTGTGCCCCAGTTTAAGAGCCTCCACCTCCATGAAGACTTCCAAGGACTCCCTGATTTGAGTTCTTCATGGGATTTCATGCATAGCTCTCTTAGGACACTTGCTTATTTCCTGCTTGGTGTCTTTGTACGGATTTGGGCCAAGTTTATCCCTCACTCCTGGAGGAGATTAAGATTAGACTATGCCTAAAGCCATCTTTAAACTCAGCATCCTAAAGAGATTACTCACTAACTGCCTAAGGGTTTCCAAAGTGCGGTATTTAACAGTTCCCTCTCATCCACAGGGGGTATACTCTAAGACCCCCAGGAAATGCCCGAAACCACAGAGAGCACCGAACACGATATATACTATTTCTTCCTGCGCAGACATACCTATGATAAAGTTTATAAATTGGGCACAATAAAGGATTAACAACGGTAATGAAATAGAACAAGTATAACAATATCTTGAGTAATATGAATGTGGTCTCTCTCAAAAGATCTTGTACTGTACTCACCCTTCTTCCAGAGAGGATGTGAGATGATAAAATGCCTACATGGTAAGATGAAGCCAGGTGAATGACATGGGCACTGATGTAGCATCAAGCTACCATTGATCTTTGGACTATTGGCTTCCAGACCATGGTTGATGGAAGTGGGGGGTGGCAGAGAAACCATGGAAAGCTAAATGCATTTAAGGATTATTTGGAAGGGAAGCAGGCCCTCCGCCGAGCAGAGAGCCGGACACAGGGCTCAATCCCAGGACCCCGGGATCATGACCTGAGCCGAAGCATGAGCCGAAGGCAGAGGCTTTAACCGACTGAGCCACCCAGGTGCCCCCAAATGCTTTCCTTTCAAGTAAGCGTATTAGGGCACCTGACTGACCAAATCAGAAGACTGTGCTGTGCTACTCTTGACCTTGGAGTCATGAGCCCCAGGTTGGATATACAAATTACTTAAATAAAACTTTATAAATAGGGGTGCCTGGGTGGCTCAGTCAGTTAAGCATCTGCCTTCAGCTCAGGTCATGCTCCTGGGGTCCTAGGATCAAGCCCCAGGCCGGGCTCTTTGCTCATCAAGGAGCCTGCTTCTCTCTCTCTCTCTCTCTCTCTCTGCCCTTCCCCCCATCAGGCTTCTGCAAGTCCTCCCTCCCCCCTCTCAAATCAATAAATAAAATCTTTAAAAATAAATAAGTGTAGGGGTGCCTGGGTGGCTCAGTGGCTTAAAGCCTCTGCCTTTTTCGCTCAGGTCATAATCCCAGGGTACTGGTATGAGCCCAGGAAGGGGGGGGTGGTCTCTGCTCAGCAGGGAACCTGCTTCCTCCTCTCTGCCTGCCTCTCTGCCCACTTGTGATGTCTGTCAAATAAATAAAATTTTTTAAAAAAATAAATAAATAGGGGGCACCTGGGTGGCTCAGTGGGTTAAGGCCTCTGCCTTTCTCTCGGGTCATGATCCCAGGATCCTGGGGTCCAGCCCCACATCGTCGTTGTCGGGCTCTCTGTTCAGTGGGGAGCCTGCTTCTCCTCCTATCTCTCTGCCTGCCTCTCTGCCTACTTGTGATCTCTGTCTGTCAAATAAATAAAATCTTTTAAAAAAATAAATAAAAAATATAAATATAAATAAATAAGTGTATTTAAGCTTTAAAAAGTGAAGGTTTTGTTTTGTTTTGTTTTGTTTTTAACATTACAGGAATTACACAAATAGAGAAAAATTCCTAAAGGTCTGAAGTATGGGAAACATTGCATGGAATAAAAAAAGACTAGGAAACCAAAGCAGAGAACTAGTACATCCTTCATAAATTATTTATTTCAACAGTAGAACCAAAATGTATTCACTTTCTCCATTGACAATCTTCGTTAAGCATGAAAATACCAGAACAGCCCATCTTATAAAACAAAATCCTCTTGACTCCCTTTGGCTGGTGGCTTGAAACGCTGTACCTGCTTCCTCACCCTCCATTTACTCTACCCACTGCCTTAGGGCCCTCACTCCTACCATCTGACCAAAACTACTCATGAAATGATCAAATTACCTACTGACAAAGCCAATAAACCCTCTTCTGTCCTCTTCTTACTTAACGTGGCTCTTTAGGCAGCATTTGGCATCGCTGACTGTTCTTGGAAAGTCCTTTCCTCCCTAGACTTCCCACATCACTGTCCTGTCTATTCAGTCATTCTTTCTTCATCTCTGGTGCTGAATCTTCTTTCATCCCTTAAATGTTAAAGGTACCCCAATTTTTTGCTGTTATTTTTTACTGTTATGATGATTATAAAATGAATGAGAAAAGTAATGCTTCTATCTGGTTAGGAAAACTGAAAAAGTACAGAAGAAAAACCAGAAGTTAAGTTTCCTATATATTTTTCCAGAAAAAAAAAATGTATAAACAGACGTCACACAAATGTTCTGCATCTTGGGGTTTTTGTTCCATTTTGTTTTGTTCCTACTTAATAGTCTATCTTGAAGAGCTTTCTGTATCACCCCTTGGCACATAGAATTCTATGTCATTTTCTTACTGGCTCTGTAAATATTCCACCGAATTAATGTATTGTAACTTAACTAGTTCTTTGCTGATGTACACTCGGTAGCTTCCAAGTTTTATTGTCTTAAAATGTCACAGTAAATATCCTTATACAAGTGAAATTTTAAAAATTCCTGTAAGTGGAATTGTCAGATCAAAAGGAATGTTTTTAATTCTTTTTTTTTTAAGATTTCTTATTTATTTGACAGACAGAGATCACAAGCAGGCAGAGAGGAGCAGAGAGAGAGGAGGAAGCAGGCTCCCTGCTGAGCAAAGAGCCTGATGCGGGGCTCGATCCCAAGACCCTGAGATCATGACCTGAGCCGAAGGCAGCAGCTTAACCCACTGAGCCACCCAGGCGCCCCAGGAATGTTTTTAATTCTTGTATTATCAAATTACTCTCACAAAAGTTACAACAGTGTAATCCCCATCAAGCATAAGACTGTCTGTTTCCCCTCACTTTTGCCAACACCAAATCACTGAACTTTGGTTTATGGAGGGGGGCACCTGGCTGGCTCAGTCTATAGAGCACAGAGCTCTTGATCTCAGGGATGTGGGTTTAAGGCCCACATTGGGTGCAGATATTACTTCAACATAAAGTCTTACAGGGGCGCCTGAGTGGCTCAGTGGGTTAAAGCCTCTGCCTTCGGCTCAGGTCATGATCCCAGGGTCCTGGGATCAAGCCCCGAATCCTGCTCTCTGCTCAGCGGGGAGTCTGCTTCCTCCTCTCTCTCTGCCTGCCTCTCTGTCTACTTGTGATCTCTGAGTGTCAAATAAATAAAAATAAAACCTTTAAAATAAAATAAAGTCTTACAAAAATTTGTTTTGCTGATCTATAAGGTTAAGAACTGAGTTCTCAATTGTTTTGTCTTGCATTTAATGAGTGAGGCTGAGTATCAGTATTTGTTGGTGTTACATATTTTTTTCTGCAAACTATTTATATCCTTGATTCAACTATCAGTTTATTCATCTCACTGATTTTTTAAAAGATTTTATTTATTTATGTGACAGGGAAAGAGCTACTGAGAGAGGGAACACGGGCAGGGGAAGTGGGAGAGGGGGAAGCTGAGCAGGGAGCCTAAAGCAGGACTCAATCCCAGGACCCTGTGATCATGACCTGAGCTGAAGGCAGATGCTTAACCACTGAGCCACCCAAGCTCCCCTCATCTTACTGATTTTTAAGAGCTCTTTGTATGTAAAGATAATTATATAACTTATACTAGAGGTTTCTTTTTTTTTTTTAAGTAATCCCTAAACCAAGATCAAGACTCACATGTTCTACAACTGAGCCAGCCAATCTCCCCCAAATATACATGTGTGCTCTGAGTTGATAGCCCCCAAATCTTAAACTCTAGCCTGGACTTCTAGCCTAGCTTCAAGTTCCAGTTGTTGATTACTTATCTTGACCTATATGAAGCTAAATTCTTATATGTTTATAAACTAGCATATCTTGATCTGATTTCATCTTTCCCCCAATATGCTACTCCTCTTTTGCCATCTTGGCTAATAATCTGATCACCCAATCAGGAATTTCATGCAGAAATCGAAGCCATCCACTTCTTTCTTACCTCCTACATCCAACTGATCAAAGACCCTAAAATGTTACCGAAACAATCGCAACATCCTCCTAATTACTACTAGCAATGTCACACAAGAGTGAAATGGTGACTGTTATCCCGCTGCTCTAACTTCCCCCAGCCTCTTTGGAAGCACCCCCTTTGCCGCTGTGGGGACTAACAAACCCAACCATCTTCCTTAGACTCCTTCACTACCTGCCCCCCTCACCTCCACACTCGCACTATTTACAAAGAGAACATCTGAATTCCTTGGTAGGATATACAAAGCCACCCACACTGTTCCTATGGTCTGCTTTATTTCACAACCCCACACAGGCTACCCTCCAACCATACTAAACTACAGGCCATGCCTCCAAATACAATGTGCTTCTTCACACTTCGTGGCTTTGTGCACACCACTCACCAACAAACAAGCCCTCCTCTAGGTCCACTTCAGGAACACCCATTCAAGACTCAGGTCAAGCATGTCCTTCTTTATGTTTCTGTAGCAATCAGCACTCACCCCTCCCCTGGTGTCAAGTCACATTATTTATTTCATGTGTACCTGCTTCACCCCCTCTAGATGGTGAGTTCCTTGAGGGCAGGGACTAGAGGTTTTATTCATATTTGTATTCCAAGCGCCCGGCATGGGGCCTACTATTTTAACATGAGTTCCACTGTTGAATAGGTGGATGAATGAATCATTCTCGGTCTGAGCAAAGCTCTGACCTCTTCTGCCTTACCACTTCTACAGCCATTGGGATCTACACGTATAATATACAGTCCTCTACCAAACCCCACTCTGGTCCACCCCTCCTCCCAGCAGGGCCAAATACCCTAGCCAAAATTGCTGTTACCCAGGCAGTCACAAGAGTCTGGGTCTGGTCCAACTAGAAGGGGTGGAACAGAAGACAATGGTCTCAGTGTAGGTCCTGACCAATGCCAGTGTGGAGATCAGAGTCCACCCCCAAATCTCAAAGGCAAGTATTGCCGTCCTACTTACTCAGAAGCTAACCTTTAGTATAGCCAGAGGGAAACCGATCTCAAGATCATTCCTTTAAGTGGGACTAGGCTTGACAAGTGCTCACGCCACCCTCCTCCAACCCTGAGCCAACAAGAAACACACAAGCACAACAGATCCTTTAGCGGCGACTGGAGCAAATGCAGCACACTTATCTGAAGCTCTCTCCACACCAAAAGTCAGGCCCCACATCATCTCTAGCAAGCAAAGAACAAGACATGGTTTCTTTTTCTGGTTTCTTTTTAATAATTTTGTAAAATCCAGGAAGCAGCTACAGACACGATCAGAAAAGAGACCACGAAAAATAAAAATTTAAAAACCAAGAGGAGAAACAGCAAAGACACACCCTTCACTCCACATTAAATACAGAGCTGTTAGTGGTCCCCCACCCACATCCCACGGGATCCCTAGCTTCCCGTGTGCTCAAGGGTGCTTGCCATTATTGTGCAGGGGGACCAGACAGCATTCAGGGGTGATGACATCAGATCGAATGTGTACAGGCACTGCTGAGATCAAGGTCTACAGTTCTGGCCCTAGACTTGAGTGGAGCTTGGTTACTCTTAACCTCCTCCAGGCTGTGCTGGATCCCATAGCCGAAGTAGATAGCAAAGCCTAGTGGAAAGAGGGGAGTTGTGAGGTAGGGAAATAGTGACCCATAAAGGCTTCAAAGGTCTCCCTATGTGAGACCAAGAGGGAAAAGGATTGGGGTAGGACACCCAAAAGGACTACTCTTCCCCAGTGGATACCTACCGATCAGCATCCAGACCCCAAATCGGGCCCAGGTGCCCGCTGTCATCTGCATCATAAGATAAACATTCACAAAGATGCTCACTAGTGGGAGGAGAGGCAAAGCAGGTACCTGGGAACAAAGCAAAACCTTCTTTGTATATCCCATGAGGTGACCTAGAAAGAGATCCCTAACCTACTCGCCCAGAAAGGGAGGGTCCAGTTCCTACTCATCTTGTGTATTTCAACACCCACTACACTGCACCTTCTACAGGACTCCAAGGATACACAGTTTGGGGAAACAGAGCTGGAAAGGAACTACGAAGGGTGAGAGAAGTATTCGGCCTAGGTTTCTCTGGTATCTCTCCTTCCTCGTCCAATTAAAGAATATTTACGAACCTTATTAGAGCCCAAAGCATCTGGAGCCTGCTCTTCTGAGATGGGTGAAGAGGTGGGAAGAAAGAGGTCATTTACCTTGAAGTGCAGGGGTGTTGGACTCTGTGGCTGTCTCCAGATGACCCCAGTGATCCCAGTAATGAGCATCAGGAGCAGCACAACCACTGCGGTCCACACCGGGTCTCCAGAAAGCAGTGGGATGGGCCACTGGGCCAATACCAGGCAAAGAAGAGTCAGGAGCAGGGCTTCAAGGGTCAAGGTGAAGAATATCAAAACGGGCTTTTGTGACCAGCATGTGAAGATATCAGACACCCCATTCCAAGGAAGGCCATGCTCTCTCTAGTTCGTCCTCGGCCACCAAATGCCACACACTCCACCACACCCCCCCGTCACCCCATTACAGTGACCTCGAAACCACCATCCTAGAGAAAAATTTCATTGCTCACCAAGCAATGAGGAACACACATAGACAACTTGGCCAGAGAGCGGAGTGGGGATGGGGTTGAGAGGACAGAAGAGTCCCTGCAGGGTCAGCTTCTCTGCTTCGGGGAGCTTCTCCTCCTGTAACTCCACCTCATCTTCATCATTCCTCAACTCAGGCTGATACCTGAGGCAGGAGTAAGACGGCAGAATTAAGGACGACCCCTAACTGCTTTAGCATCTTCTCCCACGCAGCTTAACCTCCCTCATCATCAAGGGTCCAAGCTCTTATTGGCGGGCTGGGCTGTCCACATCCCTCCAGGAGAGTCAGGATAAGGCAGGTGGGGGAAGGAGGAGGAACAGACCTCAATAGACCTCAATCCGCGTTCCTCAATCCGAGAACAAAAGAACCCAATCCCGATTTATAGAGAGACTCTCACCTGAGGATGAGAACACAAACAGCCACCAGAGAGTAAGCCAGCAGGGTCCCAATTGACATGAGGTCCACAAGATCAGTGAGTTCAAAGAGGAATGCCATAAATGCTGAAATTGATGGGCAGAAACCAAGAAATGAGAGAAGGGAAGAGCAGAGTTAAGGGAATTGGTGAAACAACTAGGGGAAGGGCAAAGACTTTTTTTTTTTTTTTTTACCTGCAATAATACCAGAGACCACAGTGGCCACGATGGGGGTGTGCGTGCCTGTGTGGACCCTGGCAAGGACACGGAACAGGAGGCCATCCTCTGCCATCGCATAGATCACCCGAGGCATGGGGAACATAGAGCCCAAGAGGCTGAGAGAGGAATGGCCAGAGTGGCATGAGTTCACTGCAGTCTCTGTAACCACCCAGCCTTCTCACAGCCCCTTTTTTTTCCTTAAAGAATTTATTTATTTGACAGAGAGAGACACAGAGAGAGGGAACGCAAGCAGGGGAAGGGGGAGAGGGAGAAGCAGGCTCCCCGCAGAGCAGGAGCTCGATCCCAGAACCCTGGAATCATGACCTGAGACGAAGGCAGACACTTAACCCACTGAGCTCCCCGGGTACCCCTCCTCAGAGCCCTTTGAAGGGGTATTCGAGAGCACTGAATGCTAAAGCCTAATACTCCTACAGCAGAAGAAAACAAATGTTCCCCACTGACCTGGTAGAAAGAGCACAGAGGGATCCAATAGCCACAACATAGCGGGCAGGGGCCCAACCAGTATAAAGAAATGCCTCAGGCAGGGGACTCTCGGGTTGAAGCTGGTAGTAAGGTATCATAAGGGTAAGTGCCGAAGAGACCCCAAAATACGCCAAAAAGCAGACGAACAGTGAAATCACGATGCCCACAGGGATGGAACGCTGGGGATTCTGGGCTTCCTCGCCTGCAGGAAGGGGCACAAGTTTCGGAATAAGGGAAGCAGGTCCCCTCCCCTACACCTCCCAACACCCACCCCTGCCACCAATGTGCATGCCACCTGAGCATACATTGTAACCTGGCCCCCGACAGAACCAGAGTGACTGTGTTACCAGTGGTAGCAATACAGTCGAAACCAACAAATGCATAGAAACAGGTAGCTGCTCCTCGGAGAATCCCCTCGAAGCCGAAAGGCACAAATCCTCCAGAGCCCAGGGGGCCCAAGCTAAATTGCAAGAAACAGATAGAAAAGGTAAAAGGTGTGTTCAGCCTCCTCTGTGCCTTTTCTCTGATGCCAAACTACTCTGCCAGGTCTTTGAGGCCTCAGCTCCCATTCCTCCTCCCCCACCCAATCCCGAAGCCCTTAACATGGCTTCCCCCTTGGCTCCCCCTCATGTTCCCAGCCCTGCAGCTCCTCAGAGTTAATGTCTTAACCTATTGGTGTCATTGAGGCCAGCTATGGTCAGTCTGTAGTCCTCTTCTGTGAGTTTCCAATTGTGCAGGTCCCCCTTAATGAAGCCCGAGATGATGACAAAACCGAGAACCAAAAGGTTCACCACTGTGAACACTTTGGTGACCAGGGCTGACTCACTAGCCCCCAGAGCCAGCAATCCTGTGGGAAAGAAGCAGTCAGGACTCAGAAAAGTCCTCCATTGGAGCTTTGCTTCCCGCTTCCGTGCACAGCTTTCCCACTCAGCTTATCTTCTTTCTCACCATTATCCCCTCCACCAGCCCCATCTCTGGCTGGGTCCCTCCTAGCCCTGCCCCCACCGGTTCCCTGTGTCTTCCCTCACCAGTGAGCAACAACACAAGGCCCAGAGCAAAGAAGTCTGGATATTCTGCAAGGACATGGGGAACATGCAGTGAGATACTCCCCTGCAGGGTCTGGGAGATGTGGTTCCCAATCAGGTTGTCAAACGCCGAGCTCCAGGCCCGGGCCACACTGGCTGTACCTGGGGGAGCAGAGGGAAAAACAGTGGGGTCAATTTTCCTCCCCCCTTCCCCGGAAACCAGTCTCACAAATAATCCCTGCTGTTTTCACCTATTCTTACTTTTTTTTTTTTTTTTTTTGAAGTGGGCTCTACACCCAGAGTGGGGCTTGAACTCACAACCTGAAGATCAGGAGTCAGCATGTTTCACCGACTGAGCCAGCCAGGCGCCCATAGCCTTGCTTTTTAAAAAACCAAAACCACTCAATTTACGACCCCAGAACAGAGGTTAAGGAGAACGAACAATTTCTCCACACCTTCAACCTTCCCAGCCGGCCCCCCAACACACACACATTTAGGGGTACTGAAGTCCTGTAAATGTTAATTTATCACTTCACCATCCTGCCCCTTCATTGGCCGTGCACAGGATCCCTCCCGGCCCCAGCATCTCACCTATAACATAGGACAGGATGAGGTTCCAGCCCGTGGTGAAGGCCCAGAGCTCACCCACTGTGACATAACTGTAGAGATATGCAGAACCAGAACGGGGGACTCGGGCACCAAACTCCGCATAGCACAGTCCGGCCAACACAGAAGACAGGGCGGCCACCAAAAAGCAGATCACAATGGACGGTCCTGCTTTATCTTTGGCCACCTCACCAGCCAGGACATACACACCTGCACCCAAGGTGCTGCCCACACCCAGGGCCACTAAATCCAGGGTGCTCAGGCATCGGGCAAGGCGAGTCTCAGCCATGCCTGGCTCCAGCGCCCGTCTGCGTACCAGCTTTTGACCCACTCTGCGAAGGGTCCGCCACAGCATTCTAGCTGAAATTGCAGAGGAGCCTAAGATCTGGTGGAAAACAAGACAAAAAGCCCTTCAATGGGGCTCATTATCCCTAAGCTCTGAGAGTGCATAACAATACCCACTCCATCCGGCAAAGGAGCGATGGGGGGATGGGGAGGACATTTAAGGGGCAAAAGCAAGTGTCTTCCTCTAACCTCAGTCTCTTTCTTAACAAGTAGGAATAAACAGTAACTCACAGGTTTGTAGGACTAAATGCACAGAAGACATGTGAAAGGCCCCTGGGGTACAGAAGCCAGGCACCTCATGAGTGCTCAGTATCAGTCTCTCTCTTTCTCTCTCTCTCTGACGGGGTAATTAGGGTTTATCCTAGACCCTAATCCAGGAACCATGGAACCTAATCTGGGTCCATTCCCTGGCCTGTAGAATTCAACAGAACTCACCCCAGGAGCAGCTAGCAAATACATCTAGGCAGAACCCCCTTCTCACATCCACTATCCACATTCCTTTTCGGTGCTTACCCCAAGGGTTACTTAATAGGCAAGGTTCCTACACTGCCGGGAGGGCGGGGCGGGGGGAGACCGACCTCCCCGGCAGATCAGAAAGTGAGCACCGACTCAATTTCACCCCTACTCACCAAGCCCACACGGGGTAAATCGTGCTACTGTCGCCCAGGGGAGTAAGCAAATGTTCCCCCCCCACCTCCTCCCGCCCCTGCAAGGCTGACCAGCAAGAATCAACAGTGGGGCGGGGCTTCGACATCTGAAGATTTGGAGATGCACCCAGAGAGGGGCCCCAGGGCAGCCCGAAATTGCTTGCAACAGAGAGGGGTTCCACCCTACGCCCCCCAACTCAGCTCCCGGCTTCATCTAGAAACGGTCTGGGGCTGAGGTGGAGACGGGAGCCATCCCGGGGCCGGGGTCTCGCCCAGCAACAGGTCACCGCCGCGTTGATGCAACTGCACGCTATGGTTGCCGGGGAATCCTAGGTATGCCCAGACCCTCGCAGTCACCTTCCGACACACCTGTCGGCCCCCGAGGCTTACCAGAGAGCTGTTCCAAGCCCAGGGAGAGGCGAGTCTCAGATTGGGTTGGCTGAGGCTTAGTTAAGCCGAGTTGGGTTGGGGCTACCGACTTCGTTGTTCAGGCTTCAAAGCTGCGGCTTGGGGTCGTTGCGCGCCAAGCGCCCCCCTTATATACACCGGGAGGCGGAGCCGGTAACGTCATGGAATCCCACCCCCAATCCTCCCTCCACCACAGACACTACAGGCACACATACACTCTCTGTCTCTCTTTCTGTCACTCTCTCTCATTCACTCATTCCTCGGCTTTGCAAAAAGGATTGCTTGCAGCCGGAGACGGCTTCCCTCTTGCCACAGCAAGCCCAGCGTGGCAAGGGGCAAGAAAGCAGGGGACAGGCGAGGAGAGGGTGGCCTTTTCCCATTCTCCGAGTTTCTAGTCAGAGCGGGACAATGAGAGGCTTCCAGGCCTGAGACCCCATGGGATTTTCTACCTTTGTGCCTTAAGGGTCAGAATTTGTGATTGGCGGCAGTGGGGGAGGGGGAAGAAGTGGAGGAGGAAACGGCACAGGAAGTCTCCAACTCACTCTCCCTCAGTCTTCCTTAGCTTGCTTTTTTACACGAGGTTTCCTCACCCCTGAGATCTTTCCCAAGGACCATGCCAAGATTATGGACAGCCGTCTGACTCCGATCCTGCAGCTCTCACCCTCAACTGTGGGTATTTCAACGGCAGTCAGCAAGAGATTGAAAGATGATTTTCGGCCACCCCAGATACTTAATAGATTTTTAGGCCTCAGTCTCTCCGTAGTGTATTTCTAGTTAAACTGTTAAATGTGAAACTTTAACGATACTGAATTCTTGGAGGAGGGGGTGTATTTAATTCCATCTTCCTGATGAGTAAGTTGAGGCACGATGTGCCTGACCTCACACCAGAATAATTTTGTTGACCATCTTCCTGATAAACCTATTGGACTTCAATGCCCACCTCCTATAGGTACGGTACCTCACTGAAATGCACAAGAAGAGGAGCGCCTGGGTGGCTCAGTCTCCCTCTCCCTCTGCCCCTCTTCCCTGCTCAATCTCTCTCTCTCTCTCTCAAATAAATAAATAAAATATTTTTAAAAATTTTTTATTGATTTATTTAACAGAGAGAGACAGATCACAAGTAAACAGAGAGGCAGGCAGAGAGAGGGAGGGGAAGCAGGCTCCCTGCTGAGCCGAGAGCTCAATGCAGAGCTTGATCCCAGGACCCCGAGACCATGACCCGAGCTGAAGGCAGAGGTTTAACCCACTGAGCCACCCAGGCGCCCCAAATAAAATATTTTTTTGAGAGTCTCTTCCCTCTTCTTTCTCTGCCCCTCCCCACACTTGCGTGTGCAACCACTTTCTCTCAAATAAATCTTTTTTTCTTTAAATATTTTATTTATTTATTTGAGAGAGACAGGGCAGAAGCAGAGAGAAGCAGTCTCCCTGCTGAGCAGGCTCAGGGCTTGATCCCAGGACCCTGGGATCATGGCCTGAGCCCAAGGCAGACATCTAACCGCTGACCACCCAGGCACCCCTCAAATAAATAAATCTTTAAAAAATATTCCATAGGGATGCCTGGGTGGCTCAGTTGGTTAAGCAGCTGCCTTCGGCTCAGGTCATGATCCCAGCATCCTGGGATCGAGTCCCACATCGGGCTCCTTGCTCAGCGGGGAGCCTGCTTCTCCCTCTGCCTCTGCCTGCCATTCTGTCTGCCTGTGCTCACTCTCTCCCCCTCTCTCTCTGATAAATAAATGAAATCTTTTAAAAAAATATATTCCATAGCACTGATGGCAACATTATTTACTTAACCATTTAAACATTTATTCAGGGGATGCCTGGGTGGCTCAGTCATTAAGCATCTGCCTTCTGCTCAGGTCATGATCCCAGAACGGCGTCCTACATCAGGCTTCCCCCTCAGCTCCCCCTGCTTGTGTTCCCTCTCTCGCTATCTCTCTCTGTCATAAATAAATAAAACCTTTTTAAAAATAAATAAATAGATAAATAAATTTAAAAAAATTTATTCAGGTTGTTTCCAGTTTTCTTTTATTATACAAAACAACTTTATTAACACAATGACTCAAAAAAAAAAAACCCACAACATTTCTTTTTACTAGAATTACTTTCTTAGTCTTCATTCCCAGGAGTATGATTATTGAGTCAAAGATAATGAAGATATTTATAAACTTTGATACTTGTTACAGTGCTTCACCAAAGGAAGTTTTTTAAATCCATTTACAGGGCTATCTGTCATGTTAGAGTAAACCAGCTTTACCACAATTTCTACAGCATAGCTGTTATTGTTTAAAGTTATTTGCTAATACAGTAAAAACTTTATTTTTAATAAATGAAATGAAATAAATTTAACAAATGAAATGAAATGAAAATAGAAATTCATTGTTTATAATTAATAAACAGTTCAATAAATGTTCACAAAATGAACACACACGTAACAGCTCCTCATCAAGAAACAAAACATCAGTCCCAGAGAAATCCCCTTCCTGCTTCCTTCCAGTTACCACTCCCCGACCCCTAACAAGAATAACCTCTGTCCTGACTTCTAATAGCATAGACTTTTTAAAAAAATATTTTATTTATTTATTTGACAGAGAAAGAGAGACAGCCAGAGCAGGAACACAAGCAGGGGGAGTGGGAGAGGGAAAGTGGGCCTCCTGTGGAGCACAGAGCCTATGTGGGGTTCCATCCCAGGACTTTGGAATCATGACCTGAGCTGAAGGCAGATGCTTAATGACTGAGCCACCCAGGCCCCCCAGCATTGACTTTTTTAAACCCGTTTCTGCGCCAAATATAAAGGTAATCATACAGTATGTACTTTTTTGTTGAGATAAAATTCATATACCATAAAATTCACCCCCTTTTTAAAAGATTTTATTTATTTGTCAGAGAGAGTGTGTGTGTGTGAGAGAGAGAGAGAGAGAGAGCGTGAGCACACAAGCAAGGGAAGTAGCAAGCAGAGAGAGAAGCAGACTCACCACTGAGCAGGGAGCCCAATGTGGGATTCAATCCTAGGACTGCTGGGATCATGACCTGAGCCAAAGGCAGAGGCTTAACTGAACGAGCCACCCAGGCGCCCCAGTGTACAAGTTTTTCTGTGGACCTATTTTAAATTCTTTTTTTATTATTATTTCCTTTCAGCGTTAATAGTATTCATTGTTTTTGCACCACAACCAGTGCTCCATGCAATACGTGCCCTCCTTAATACCCGCCACCTGGTTCCCCCAGCCTCCCACCCCGCCCCTTCAAAACCCTCAAGTTGTTTTTCAGAGTCCATAGTCTCCCATATTTTAAATTCTTTAGAGTAAATACCTAGGAGTGGAACTGCTGGATCATATGGTAACACTGTATGTAACATTTTGAGGAACCGAGGGACTGTTTTCTACAAGGGCTTTACATTTCTACTTTACATTCCCACGGGCAGTACATGAGTGTTCTCATTACTCCACATTCTCACCAACACTTGTTATAAGCCATCTTTTAAAAAACTTATTGAAGATTTTATTTATTTATTTGGGAGAGGCACAGAGAGAGGAAGAGAGAGAGCGCGAGTACACGAGGGGCAGAGGGGACAAGAAGACTTCCTGCCAAGTGGGGAGCAACATGGGGCTCGATCCCAGGACCTGGAGATCATGACCTGAGCCAAAGGCAGACACTTAACCATCTGAGCCGCCCAGGCAACCCAGCCATCTTTTTTTAATTAATTTTTTTTACTTTTTTGTAAACATATAATGTATTTTTAGCCCCAGGGGTACAGGTCTATGAATTGCCAGGTTTACACACTTCACAGCACTCACCGTAGCACATACCCTCCCCAATGTCCATAATCCCACCACCCTCTCCCAACCCTCCTCCCCCCAGCAACCTTCAGTTTGTTTTGTGAGATTGTCCCTTATGGTTTGTCTCCCTAGCCATCTTTTTAATCAGAGCCAACCTAGTAAGTGTGAAGTGATAATATCTTATATCTTATTGTGGTTTTGATTTGCATATCCTTAATGACTAATGATGTTCAGCATCTTTGTATGTGCTTATTGGCTATTTGGATATCTTATTTGGAGAAAAATCTACTCAAATACTTTTCTAATTTTAATTGGGTTTTGACAGAGAAAGAGGGAACACAAGCAGGGGGAGTGGGAGAGAGAGAGAGAAGCAGGCTGCTCAGCAGGGAGCCCAATGTTTCGGCACTGGATACCAGGACCCTGAGATCATGACCTGAGCTGAAGGCAGATACTTAACTGAGCCACCCAGGCACCACAAGATTTTTTATGTAGTCTAGATACTAGACCCTTATCATCAGATATAATGGCTCAGTGGGTTAAGCCGCTGCCTTCGGCTCAGGTCATGATC
>NC_081575.1:68356428-68380959 GCF_022355385.1 Mustela nigripes | reverse complement strand
TGGGTATAGAGATTACTTAAAAATAAAATCTTAAAAAAAAAAAAAAGGGAGGGGCACCTAGGTGGCTCAGAGGGTTAAGCCTCTGCCTTCAGCTCAAGTCATGGTCTCAGGGTCTTGGGATAGAGCCCTGCATCAGGCTCCCAGCTCCGTGGGAAGTCTGCTTCTCCCTCTGACCTCTGACCTCTCTCTATATCAAATAAATAAATAAAATCTTCAGGGGCGCCTGGGTGGCTCAGTGGGTTAAAGCCTCTGCCTTCAGCTCAGGTCTTGATCCCAGGGTCCTGGGATCGAGCCCCTCATTGGGCTCTCTGCTCTGAGCCTACCTCCTTCTCTCTCTCTGCCTACTTGCGATTTCTGTCTGTCAAATAAATAAATAAAATCTTTAAAAAATAAATTAAAAAAAAGGAAACTAGAGAGATTTGACATTATAAAGTGCATTTTCCTGGGGCACTTGGCTGGCTCAGTTGCTAGAGCACATGACTCTTTTTTTTAAAGATTTTATTTATTTGACACAGAGAGAGACCATGAGAGAGGGAATACAAGAAGGGGAAGAGGCAGAGGGAGAAGGGAGAGCAGGGAGCCTGATGACTGGGTTGATCCCAGGATGCTGGCTGGGATCATGACCAGAGCTGAAGGCAGATACCTAACGACTGAGCCACCCAGGTGCTCTTGGAGCACGTGATCTCAGGGGTGTAATTTCTAGCCCCACACTGGATGTAGAAATTACTTTTAAAAATAAATAAAATATTAAAAAAAAATAAAGTGCCAAGAGACCTGGGTATGTTCAGCTACCCAGGCACCTCGGATTGAAATTTTTTAAAAACAGCTATAAAGGACAATATTAGGACTATTGGGGAAATCCGGATATGGATTGTGTGTCAGGTCCCCCTAAATTAAATATTTTTTAAGTTGCAGGGCGCTGGGTGGCTCAATCGGTTAAGTGTCTACCATCTGCTCAGGTCATGATCTCAGGGTCCTGGAATCAAAACCCACATAAGGCTCTTTGCTCAGCAGGGAGCCTGCTCCTCCCTCTGCCTGCTGCTCCCCCTGCTTGCGCTCGCTCACTTTCTCTCTCTCTGTTTCTAACAAATAAAAAAATAAATAAAATCTTTCAAAAATCAAAAACAATTAAAATTGCAAAAGCAGAGGCGTCTGGCTGTGTCACTTGGTAGAACACAGGACTCTTGTTCTAGGGGTCATGAGTTTGAGCCCCATGTTTGGTGTAGAGATTACATTTTTTAAAAATGAAATAAAAAATAAATATTGCCAAAAGCAAAACATGTTCATAAGAAAGAGAGAAAGTGGGGCGCCCGGGTGGCTCTGTAGGTTAAGTGGCTGCCTTCAGCTCAGGTGATGATCCCAGGGTCCTGGGAGCGAGCCGCATATCGGGCTCCCTGATCAGCAGAGAGTCTGCTTCTCCTTCTCCCTCTGCCTGCTGCTCTGCTTACTCATGCTCTCTATCTCTGTCAAATAAATAAATAAAATCTTTAAACAAAAAAAGAATAAAGAAAATCTAAAAAAAAGAAAGTAAAATTCCATTGACACCTAGTGTGATATCCCCACTGTTAACAGTTTCTTTTGCTTTCTTTCAGATTCTGTGCTTATACAAGAAAATATATGCATAATATATACACATATATCCTTGAAAAATACATAAATGATTATAATATACATATTCCACTCTTTACTTTTTTCCTTTTTAAAAAATTTTGTTTATTTACTTGACAGAGAGAGAGAGAGCGCGTGAGAGAGGGAATATAAGGAGGGGGAGTGGGAGAGGGAGAAGACACACAGCAAGAGAGAGAACACAAGCTGAGCAGAGAGCCCAGTGCGGGGCTCCATCCCTGGACCCTGGCACCAGGACCTGAGCCAAAACCAGACACCCAACAGCTGAACAACCCAGGCGCCCTCTTTATTATTTTTTTTAAAGTATACTTTGGGCTCATTTCCAGATCCGTACTCATAGACCTTCCCCCAACCTACTCACTTTTTTATTTATTTGACAGAGATCACAAGTAGGCAGAAAGGCAGGCAGAGAGAGAGGAGGAAGTAGGCTCCCCACGGAGCAGAGAGCCTGATGCAGGGCTCAATCACACGATGCTGGGATCAAGACCAGAGCCAAAGGCGGAGGCTTTAACCCACGGAGCCACCCAGGTGTGTCCCGCTCACCTTTTTAAATGGGTATCTACCGTTCCAGTGTTTGGAATTTAATTTACTTAACCACTCCCCTATTTATGCACATTTATGTAGTTTCTAAGTTTCTCTTCCCAGCCCAGCATTTTAAATAATGGGGTCTTTACCGTATTTTAACATTTGTTAAGGAAAGACTTGCTCCTTTCACAAAGTACTTAGCCATTTATTTCTCAAAGTAAAGCAATCATTTTAAGTGATTTCTGCCATAATGCTTATTTTGAAAATGAGAATTTTTTCCAAAGCAATTGATACATTAGGCAGCGATTTGAGCAAAATGCGAATTTTGCCTTGGCTTATGTGCAACTTTGTCTATTGGAAACAGTAAATGAATGCAGCAAACTGCACCCAGATTAACCTAGCCATGCTGGAGTAAACGTAATGAACACACGCATTCATGGGCAGACGTCTCCATCAGTTACCCACGTGTGTTACGAGTCACACCCATCCACATCTGGTGTATTTCAGATAACTCTTTTTCCACCATTTCACAATAATTCACAAACTAAAACCACTCAATGCTCACTTCCCCCAGCACACTTTAGTTCTTTTTCATGGTGAAGTGCCATATTTATTATAGTATTTGAAAGACCCTCCCCCTCCCGTCGTTAACTAATTAACTGCTCTTTTGTTGTGTAAGAGTACCCCTCCTCCCCTTGCAGTGAAAAGACCCTTCCCCCAGGGTTGAATTCAATGTAACTGCTCTTTTGCCTTTCTGTAACTGCTTGGCTTTTAGGGCATGACACTTGTCTCCTGTTATGTTTCTTATCATTTAACATGTGTAAAACTGTGATACCATTTTTTATAGACTTCTATCGTTTTGGTGTCACTGACACGGATTTTTAGCATTGTGCCTCTAATCCCATTTTACCCATAGGTCATGTGGCTTTTATTGAACAATTTTGCATAGCCAGGTGATTTTTAGAAATAAATATGTTGCTCATAGCAGAATTGACTATACTGAGTTTCAAGAAAAATTTTGTTGAGGTTCTGAGTGGAATCACAATCAAAGTTCATAAATTAATTTTAAGAGAACTAAGATTCCTTTTTTTAAAAAAGTAAACTCTATGCCCAACATGGGGTTTGAACTCATGACCCCGAGATCAAGAGTCATATGCTTTATGTCCTGAGCCAGCCAGGTGCTCCTACAGAACTAATATTCTTTTCTTTTAAAAAAGATTTTATTTATTCATTTGACAGAGAGATACACAGCAAGAGAGAGAACACAAGCAGGGGAGTGGGAGAGGGAGAAGCAGGCTCCCCAGCAAGCCAGATGTGGGGCTCCATCCCATGACCAAAGGCAGAAACTTAACGACTGAGCCACCCAGGTGCCCAGAACTAATATTCTTATATTTTATTTTTCTATCCAGAAATGAAAGATGTCTCTTTATTAAAGCCATATTATATTTCTCAGTTAAGCTTTGTAGTTTTTCTTAGGCCATATATATCACTCATTGAATTTATTTAAAAATACTGTATACACATGTATTTAATACTATCATGCATTTTTTTTCTAACTGGTTATTTATGGTATGTAAGATTGTTACTGATTTTTGTATATTTTTCTTACCTGGGGAATACAACCACATCATCCACAAGTAATATTTTTGTCTCTTCTTTTCAAATATTGATTCCTTTTATTTATGTTTCAAATGTTAAGGCACTGGCCAGAACACCCAAGAAAATATTAAATCATAACGGCAATAACAGGCATCCTTATTTTATTTGCAATTTAAAAGGGAGTAAGTATGGTAACTGTTAGTTTGAGATTCTTTCTACTACCAGCCAAGTGCTCCTATAGAAACATCTTTCTTTTTTTTTTTAAAGATTTTATTTATTTATTTGATAGGCAGAGATCACAAGTAGGCAGAGAGGCAGGCAGAGAGAGAGGAGGAAGCAGGCTCCCTGCTGAGCAGAGAGCCCGATGCGGGGCTCGAGCCCAGGACCCTGGGATCAAGACCCGAGCCGAAGGCAGAGGTTTTAACCCACTGAGCCACCCAGGCGCCCCTAGAAACATCTTTCAAAGAAAAAAGAAAGAAAGAAAGAAAGAAAGAAAGAAAGAAGACGTCCTTCTATTTCTATTTTTTTTTTAATTATTTTATTACGAATAGATGTTTACAACTTTGTTCCACATAAGATGTTTTGTTTCATTTTCAGTTCTTTTTTTTTTTTTTTTTTTTTTTTTTTTTTTTTTTTTTTTTTTTTTTGGTCTGGCATTATGTTAACCACAGGTGAACATTTCAAACCTCTAGACTTTTGCCCATGCTGTCTCCTATTTGAAATGCTTCTCCTTTCTTAGCTTAAAATTGTCTACTCATGTTTCAAGACTGTATTATGCAGGTCTTTTTTTCTGTTAAAACAGACACAAATCCTTCACTATGTTGTACACCTGAAACTAATAACACTGTATGTTAAATATACTGGAATTGAAATTTTTAAAAAAGACGGAAATCCAAGTCAAAGCACTATAAGCAAAGAAGGGAATATACTGGCTCACATAACTGGGAAGGGTAAGGAAAGTGAGCCTCTTTGCTCTTTCGGCCTCCTAGCTACTCCTCTAGGAAGAAAACTGATTAGCATGACTAATGACTTTAAGAGAAGAACAGCTCTTCTCTTAAGGAAGGTTCAGCTCTTCTGCCTTCCCACTTCAGAGGTCATCCTGCCATCAGAGAGAATACGTTCTGATTCAAGATAGAGAGTGTTTGGGGCACCTGTGTGCCTTAGTCGGTTGGAGGTCTGCCTTTGGCTCAGGTCATGATCTCGGGTCCTGGGATGGAGCCCCCCCCCCCATGTGGGGCTCTCTGCTCAGCCGGGGAGCCTGATTCTCCCTCTATGTTCTCCCTCACTCTCTCTTCCTCTCTCAAATAAATAAATAAAATATTTTTTTAAAAAGACAGTGTTGTATAGGTCTACTTGGCCAGAATCTAAAGCTGTGTTCACTCAACAGCCTTATCAGTAAGAATGTTAACATTCTGATCTCCATTTGTTTCCTGTAGCTTATTTCTCAATTGGCTAGAAACCATGAAGGGGAAAATGGGGGCATTGTATACTGATTCCTTAAAACCTTAGCATCCACTGCAAAGTCCTATCGTAACTATCACTTAAATGAAGCTATTCCTTTTATTCCTCAGGTAGTACAAAGAACAAATCTCTTGCTCTTCTCTCTATACATCTAACATAGCACTTCTTATATTAAAGGATAATCATGTTCAGATTTTTTGTTTCCCCCACTAGGCAGGCCTTCTCAAATGTAGAGATCATTTTGTTCCTCATCTAACCGTACAACCTAGTATCTAAATTCCTAGCCTTTATGAGGAAAACTCGTATTTCCTTTTTTTAAAAGATTTTATTACAGAGAGAGAAAGAGCACAAACAAGCAGAGGAGCAGGCAGAGGGAGAGAGAGAAGCAGGCTCCCCGCCAAGCAAGGAACCCGATGTAGGACTGGGTCCCAAGGCTCTGGGATCATGGCCTGAGCCAAAGGCAGCCACTTGACTGACCTAGCCACCCAGGCATCCCAGAAATTTACTTTTCTTTTTTTTTAAAGATTTTATTTTTATTTATTTGTCAGAGAGAGAGAGAGCGCGCACGCACAGGCAGACAGAGTGGCAGGCAGAGGGAGAAGCGGGCTCCCTGCCAAGCAAGGAGCCCGATGTGGGACTCGATCCTAGGACACTGGGATCAGGACCCGAGCCGAAGGCAGCCGCTTAACTGACTGAGCCACCCAGGCGTCCCAAGATACTTACTTTCTTTTTTTTTTTTTTTTAAGATTTTATTTATTTATTTCACAGAGATCACAAGTGAGATCACAAGTAAGCAGAGAGGCAGGCAGAGAGAGGAGGAAGCAGACTCCTGGCTGAGCAGAAAGCCCGATGCGGGGCTTGATCCCAGGACCCTGGGATCATGACCTGAGCCGAAGGCAGAGGCATTAACCCACTGAGCCACCCAGGCGCCCCGTCCCAGATATTTACTTTTTAATCACGTTTTGACATGAGAGCTTCTCAAAGTGGTGCATGGGTGGCTAACTTAAGTTAAATCGGAGTGGAAGGCAGATGCTAAACCAACTGAGCCACTCAGGCGCCCCTCCATAGGTTTTTTTTTTGTTTGTTTGTTTCTTTTAAGATTTTATTTATTTGACAGAGAGAGACACACAACGAGAGAGGGAACACAAGCAGGGGGAGTGGGAGAGGGAGAAGTAGGCTTCCTGTTGAGCAGAGAGCCGGACATGTGGCTCAATCTGAAGACCAGGGGATCACGACCTGAACCTAAGGCATATGCCTAACGATGGAGCCACCCAGACACCCTTCAATAGGTATTTTTAATGCACCATATTATACATTATATCTTCATGACTTATCATTTTATAACTGGAAATTCCTATCTTTTGACCCACTTCACACATAAAAACAAGTCATTTAAATAATTTCACTCAAAGAAGATCCAGCCAACATAATCAACCTCGCTAGTGCCTGACTTGTAACAGAATGCCACTTATGATTTAACAGTTGATACTAACTATTCTGCCACAATTATCTCTCCTTGTCTTCTCTTCTTAAAGGTAAGTTGGTTTAGTCAGAGAATTAAAGGGAGAAGAAGTGAATTTTAAATGTAATTCATACTGCATTTTTCTCATTGTAGAATACCTGTACATGTTCATTATAGAAAATGGAAAATATAGAAATGCATAAAGAAGAAAAAACTTTTAATTATTCAAAACTCCCAAGCCCTAAGAAAACCATTCCTAATATTTTTGAGTATTTCTTTTCAAGATTTGCCTGTATATGTTTATACAATTAGCATCACATCAAATATTATATCTTGCTTTTTTTACTTATATTGTAAACATTTTCCTGTTGTATGGGCCGAACTGTGTTTCTCCAAAATTGGTATGTTTAAGCCTAAATCCCAGTGCCTCAGAATGTACTGTATTTGGAGACAGAGTATTTAAAGAAGTGAAGTTAAAATGAGGCCATTAGCACGGGCCAAAATCTAATCTGACTGGTGTCCTTATAAGAGGAAATTTAGACACACAGGGGTACATTAGGGATGGGCAAACACTGAAAAAAAATACTGTGAGGATACAGTGAGAAGGCAGCCATCTGCAAACCAGGGAGGGACGCCTCAGAAGAAACCAAACTTGCCAACATCTTGATTTTGGACTTCTAGGCTCCAGAACTAGGAAAAACTGAATTTCTATTGTTTAAGTCACCCAGCCTGTGTTATTTTATTGTGGCAGTTCTAGTAAACTATTATTACATTTGCCATTGAACATTCTTCAAGATCTCCTGTAATATCCTTTTAAAATATTCTAAAATAAGTATTATGGTAAATTTATGTTGTTTTCACGTATTAACTATTATAAACAATGTTTCAATGAATAGGAAATTGAATATTCTTAGATTTTTTTTTTTTAAGTTATCTCTACACTCCACTTGGAGCTCAAACTCAGGACCCTGAGACCAAGAGTCACGTGCTCTACTGACTGAGACAGCCAGGCACCCTCTCTTAGATATATTTTTCATCAAATAAAAACAGGTGAGGGGCACCTGGTTGGTTCCGTCGGTAAAGCACATGACTCTTAGTCTCAAGGTCGTTTAGTTTACGCCCCACGATGGGCATGGAGCCTACTTTAAAAAATTATAGTTGGAAAAAAAATTATAGTTGGATTAATTCTTCTACTGCCCTCTGAAGAAATTTATGTCTGCTCTTAAGGTCAAGCCTAGTGATACACTCACATAGACTCCCTTTTGATTCTATTATTTCTATTATTCTCAAAGAACACAGCTTTCAGGTAACTTCAAACTGCTTATGATACAACTAAGTGAATTCATTGTACCCCTGGAAGCTCCAAGCCCTTTCCCTGTACTTTGCCTTATGTGTCTTTCCCATCTGGCTATTCCTAAATTATATCCTTTTATGACAAACTGGTAATCTAGAATGCAAAATGTTTCTTTGAGTTCTGTGAGCCACTCTAGCAAATGAGTCACGCCCAAAGTGGGGGGGGGTGATTGGAACCTCCAATCTAGAGCTGGTAGTTCAGATGCACAAGTGACAAGTTAGACTTGGAATTCATGTGTCAAATTACAGGGAGGGCAACCTCAGTAGGACTGAACTGTGGGATCTAAGGCTATCTCCAGGTAGTGTAGAATTGCATTGAATTGTAGGACACCCAGCTGGTGTCTGAGAATTGCTTGGTGGTGCTGGCGGGTGAGGGCCCACACACGTTGTTACTGGGTACAGAACCATAGTCTTGAACTGTGTGTGCCTGTGAAGTACAGCAAGGTCAGGGAACGGGCCACCATAAGCTGTAATGGACATAGGAAGGCCTATGACCATAACTCTACCCTGAAAATATAGAAGAACAAACTAAATGGTTGCCAGAGGGGAGGGGAATGGTGGGCGGGGATAGACAATGTAGGTAAAGATGATTAAGAGGTACAATCTTCCAGGTATAAAATAAATAAGACATGGGAATGTAATGTACAGCATAGGGAATATACTCAATAATATTGTAGCAACTTTGTATAGTGAGAGACGATAACTAGACTTACCGTGATGACCATTTCATAACCTATATAAATATTGAATCACTATGTTGTACACCTGAAACTTTGGATGGCAATTATTCTGCAATAACATAAACAAATGAATAAAAATAAAGATTTTCAATTAATTAATTAATTAATTTTATTATTATTATTTTTTAAAGATTTTATTTATTTATTTGAGAGAGAGAGAGATCACAAGCAGGCAGGGAGGCAGGTAGAGAGAGAGGAGGAAGTAGGCTCCCCACTCAGCAGAAAGCCCGATGCAGGGCTCCATCCCAGGACCCTGAGATCATGACCTGAGCTGAAGGCAGAGGCTTTAACCCACTGAGCCACCCAGGTGTCCCAAAATAAATATTTTTTTAAAAAGGAAATTGAGCAGAACTTACCTTAGGGGGCACCTGGGTGGCTCAGTGGGTTACGCCTCTGCCTTCGGCTCAGTTCATGATCTCAGGGTCCTGAGATCGAGTCCCACATTGGGCTCTCTGCTCACCAGGGAGCCTGCTTCCCTGCCCCCCGCACAGGCCCTCCGCCTGCCTCTCCGCCTACTTGTAATCTCTCTCTCTGTCAAATAAATAAGTAAAATCTTAAAAAAAAAAAGAACTTACCTTAGAAGGGGCTTGAATTTTTCAGAGACCTCAAATCATATGTTACTTAGACATCTTATACTTAAGTCCTCCAAAGCATTTCTTGTTGTTGATTGCCTCTTCTTTCATTTTATGCATTCAACGAAAAGAATTATTAAGCTTCTATTACATGTCAGGCACTGCACTAAGATGTGAAAAGTCAAGGTCCCAATCTTCAAAGGCTTCACAGACCAGTGGAAAAGATGAGCATGTGAGCAGATATTTCCAATGTACTATAATAAGGGCTACTAGAGTTGGGCGCCTGGGTGGCTCAGTGGGTTAAGCCGCTGCCTTCGGCTCAGGTCATGATCTCGTGGTCCTGGGATCGAGTCCCACATCGGGCTCTCTGCTCGGCAGGAGCCTGCTTCCTCCTCTCTCTCTCTCTCTGCCTGCCTCTCTGCCTACTCGTGATCTCTCTCTGTCAAATAAATAAATAAAATCTTAAAAAAATATATAAGGGCTACTAGATTTCAAAAGAAAGAACAATCCACAGTGTATTAGGGGAAACGGGCAGGGAAAAACCATCCAGAAAGAACCCACAGAAGAGGAGATGAAATCTACCCAGTGATCTACATGCTACAACACTGATTCTAAACCACGAAGGTGGGATTTAACAGTAATAAATATGTGGGATCGAGTCCCAAATCAGGCTTCCTGCTCAGTGAGGAGACTGCTTCTCCCTCTGACCCTACCCCCTCTCATGCACACTCTCACTCTCAAATAAATGAGTAAAATCTTTTAAAAAATGATATGATCACAGGGTCCTGGGATGGAGCCCCACATCAGGCTCCCTGCTAGGCAGGGAGCATGCTTCTCCCTCTCCCTCTGCCTGCTGCTCCCCCTACTTGTGCCCTCTCTCTCTCTCTGTCAAATAAAGAAAGAAAATCTTTTAAAAAGTTTAATTAAAAAAATAAAAAATGATATGAAGAAAATCCGTAAGTATTCATTTTTTAGGGGGGGGAGGGGCAGAGGAAAAGGGAACGAGAGACTTTTTTTTTTTTTTGGAAAGAGAGGGAGAAAATCTTAAGCAGGCTCCACATCCAGTATGGAACCCAATTAGGGGCTGGATCTCACCACTCTGAGATTGTGACCTGAGCCAAAATCAACAGTTGGATGCTTAACTGACTGAGCCATCCCAGTGCCCCAACCTTTAAGCATTCATTGATAGCAAGCTCCAAATGGAGCTTGATTACATTACATTGATAACAAGCTCCAGCAATTTAAGTGGAGTTTAGTTTTCTATTGCTGTGTAACAAATTACCACAAATTTATCAGCTCAAAACAATCACATTTATTATCTTATATTTTCTTATTTATTCATTTATTTTATATATATATATAGAGAGAGAGAGAGAGAAAGAGCGTGAGCCTGTGTGCACACGAGATTGGGGGGAAGGGCAAGGGGAGAAGGAGAGAGAGAATCCCAAGCAGCCTCCACACGTAGCACAGAGTCTGACTTGAGGCTGGATCCTACCCTGAGATCAGGACCTGAGCAGAAATCAGGAGTCGGTTGCTTATCCAACTGAGCCACCCAGGTGCCCCTATTATCACATAGTTTCTTTCTTTTTATTTATTTATTTATTATTATTATTTTTTAAATATTTCATTTATTTATTTGACAGTGAGAGATCACAAGTAGGCAGAGAGGCGGGCAGAGAGAGAGGAAGGGAAGCAGGCTACCGGCTGAGCAGAAAGCCCAATGTGGGGCTTGATCCCAGGACCCTGAGATCATGACCTGAGCTGAAGACAGTGGCCCAATCCACTGAGCCACCCAGGAGCCCCTCTTTTTTTTTTTTTAAAGATTTTATTTATTTTATTTGTCAGAGAGAGAGAGACAGCAAGAAAGGGAACCCAAGCAGGGGAAGTGGGAGAGGAAGAAGCAGGCTTCCCATTGAGCAGGGAGCCCGATGTGGGGCTCGATTCCAGGACCCTGGGATCATGACCTGAACTGAAGGCAGATGCTTTAGGACTGAGCCACCCAGACGCCCCTATCTCATAGTTTCTGTGGGTCAGGAGTACCAGCACAGATTAGCTAGGTCCTCTGCTTAGAATCCCACTAAACTGAAATCAACATATAGCTCTTCCTTGACTTCTGATGGGGTTATGTCACAACAAGCTTATTGTAAGTCAAGAATGCATTTAACATACCTAACCTACTAGACATCATAGCTTCACCTAGCCTACCTTAAACATGCTCAGAACATTTACCTTAGCTAGTAGTTGGGCAAAATCATCTAACACAAAGCCTATATTACAACAAGGTGTCGACTGTCTTGTGTAACTTACTGAACAGTGTGCTAAAAGGAAAAACAGGGTGGTCATATGGGTACAGAATAGTTGTAAGTATACTGGTTGTTTACTCTTGTGATGGCACAGCTGACTAGGAGCCGTGGCTCACTGCCACTGCCCAGCATCGTAAGAGAATATTGTACTGCGTTATCAGTGGCCCAGGAAAAGATCAAAGTTCAAAGTATGGTTTCTACGTAATGTATATTGCTTTTGCATCATCATAAAGTAAAAAAATCATAGGTCAGACCAGGCTCTGCACTGAGCAGAGGGCCTGATGCGGGGCTCGATCCCAGGACCCTGGATTGTGACCTGAGCTGAAGGCAGATGCTTAACGACTGAGCCACCCAGGCGCCCCCATCATCCCAATTTTAAAATAAAAGATATAGGGGTGCCTGGGTGGCACAATGGGTTAAACCATTGCCTTCAGCTCGGGTCATGATCTCAGGGTTCTGAGATCGAGCCCCCCATCAGTCTCTCTGCTCAGCAGAGAGCCTGCTTCCCTCTCTTTTGCTCTCTCTCTCTCTGCCTGACTCTCTGCCTACTTGTGATCTTGCTCTCTGTCACATAAAAAAATAAAATTAAATTAAAAAAAAAGAAAAGGAAAAGATATAGAGCACAAAAAAGAAAATATATGCCTCAGAATTATATGAAAAGATTCTGAACTTCACTTGTAGCAGAAAAAATATTAAAACTATATTCAAGAAGGGGACCAAGGAATTTGCATTCTGAGCAAAAAATTCTGGGAGGTGGTGATGCTACTAGTCAGGGGACCACACACTGAGAACGGCTAACTTCAACTGTTCGTAAGAGGACATGGGAGTGGTTGGATTACCTGCTTCAAGAAGGACACTAATTGGGGCGCCTGGGTGGCTCAGTGGGTTAAAGCTTCTGCCTTCAGCTCAGGTCATGATCCCAGGGTCCTGGGATCAAGCCCCGCATCAGGCTCTCTGCTCAACGGGAAGCCTGCTCCCTCCTCTCTCTGCCTGCCTCTCTGCCTACTTGTGACCTCTGTCTGTCAAATAAATTAAAAAAAAAAAAAGATAAAATCTTTAGGGGCGCCTGGGTGGCTTAATCAGTTAAACTCCTGACTGTTGATTTTGGTCATGATCTCATGGTTGTGGCATTGAGCCCCTGCATCAAGCTCCACATTGAGTCCCAAGTCAGACCTTGTGCTCAGTGGGGAGTCTGCTTGAGATCCTCTCTCTCCTGTCCCTCTCCCTAATAAATAAATAAATAAATAAATAAATAAATAAAATAATTTGTCACATAATAAGGCTGAAAGAGACCTAAAAGTTTGCTAACACCTGATTATGGCCAGAGTATAAAATAGATACTCCCTGGCTATTCCTGGCATGAGCCCTCACAGAGGGCTATGTGGCAACCTTTATTAAAGCTATTTATATAAATACTATTTGACTGAAAAATTGAAATCTGTATTACAGATATACTAACATACACAAGGGGTTATTAATTATAGTATCATTTTTAACAGCAACTTATATTGAAGTTTATTTATTTATTTATTTAAGTATTTTAAATAACCTAAATATTAATGGTAAAGTATTTTAAATAACCTAATCGGTATGGAATGAGTTAAATAAAGTTTGGTCCTTTCAAAGGAGTACAATGTACAGTTGACCCTTGAACAATGTAGGAAGAAGGGATACCAACCCTTGCACAGGCAAAAATCTGCATGTCGGTGTACCTGGCTGGCTCAGTCAGTAGAGCATGTGACTCTTGATCTCCAGGTCATGAGTTCAAGCCCCATGTTGGGTGTAAAGGTTACTTTAAAAAAATCTGCATATAACTTTGGACTCCCCAAAAACTTAACTACTAATAGTTACTAATAGTCTACTAATAGACTACTAATAGTCTACTGTTGACTGGAAGCCTTATGCATAACATAAACAGTCAATTAACACATGCTATATGTACTGTATACTGTATTCTTACAATAAAGTAAGCTAGAGAAAAAAAAATGTTGAGAAACATAAGGGGACGCGTGCCTGGCTCAGTCAGAGGAGTGTGTGACTCCTGATCTTGGGGTCGTGAGTTCAAGTTCCACTTTGGGTGAAGAGATTACTTAAATAAACAAAAAAATGTAAATAACAGAGAAAATCATAAGAAAGAGAAAATAAATTTACAGTACTGTACTGTATTTATCCCCCCAAATCTGTGTGTAAGTGGACCCATGCAGTTCAAACCCATGTCGTTCAAGAATTAGCTGTAGTTATTTTTCTTTTTAAAATTATTATTTTTATTAGCTGTAGTTATTTTTATTTATTTATTTATTTATTTATTTAAAGTTTTTTTTTTTTAAGATTTTATTTATTAATTTGACAGAGAGAAATCACAAGTAGACAGAGAGGCAGCCAGAGAAAGAGAGAGAGAGGGAAGCAGGCTCCCTGCTGAGCAGAGAGCCCGATGCGGGACTCGATCCCAGGACCCTGAGATCATGACCTGAGCCGAAGGCAGTGGCTTAACCCACTGAGCCACCCAGGCGCCCCAAGCTGTAGTTATTTTTAAAATGAAGGAGATTCCACTTCCAAATGGCAATGTGAGGAATTCTGCACATCCACTCCCAAATGAAACACCCATAACTGGTAAAAAATTATTTTTTAAAAACACATACAACCATTTAAACTCTCTGGAAATTGTCCTAAGGGCATAGAGAAAATGCAAAACAAATTTATTCAAGGAAATCTAAATCTTGGTAAGAAGAGTAAGAGCCTGACACATGACCAAGACCTCCAACGTCCTCCTTGACCCTAGTTCATTCAGCATCACCGGAGCTCCATTCTGGACAGATGTGGTCATTAAAACAGGACGTCTTCTCCTCTCAGGTCCCAGTCATGGATTATGGTATTTCCCCAAAAGGGACAGGCCTCCAGCATTTCTCAACCATTCCTAGCTCCAGTAGCAGAGCCTAAAATCCAAGCGATTGAAGTGGAGAGCAGGAGGGCTCCCTTCCTCTGCCCAGTTCCCAGTCACAGAGCAGGGGTTCTACCCAGGTGCTGTAGGACAAAAAACTGGAGACCTGAAGGCCCTTGCCCAGCTAGTTTGTAGGGCAGAGGTTTCACCTTGGCAAGCCAAGAAGACCAGAGGCTATTGGCCCTTCCCAGTGCTTGGATGTCACTCCAAGAGTCTACTGTCCCTGTTCAGATCTCCAAAGGAGAAGCTTGGAGATTTAGCACAGGAGGAGAGGCAGTCCTCAAGAACTATTTAAAAAATCCACAATTAATATCATATTTAATGGTGAAAAACTGAATGCTTTTCCCCTATAATTAGAAACAAGACAAAGATGTCTACTCTCACCATTTCTATTCAACACTGGAAGTTCTAGTTAGAATGATTAGGCAAGGGAAACAAATGAGATGCATCCATTTTGGAAAGGAAGAAGGAAATGATCTCTATTTACAGATGACATGATTTTGCATACAGAATCCTAAGAATCTCGCTACAAGCCAACAGAACTAATCAGTGAGTTCCAATAACTAGTAAGCCAGGTTGCAGGTATAAAATCAATATATAAAAATCAATTGTATTTCTATACAGAATATGCAAAAAAATGGAGTTTAAAAATTCTATTTATAACAGCATCAAAAAATATTTAGGAGTAGGTTTATCAAAAGTAGTACAAAACTTATACTCTGAAAACTATAAAACATCATTGAAAGAAATTAAAGACCTTAAAAATTGGAAAGATATCCTGTTTATGAATTAGAAGACATGGCATTATTAGGTTGGCAATAAGCTCCAAATTGACCTGTGTATATAAGGCAATACCCATCAAAATTCCAGCTGTCTTCTTTGCAGAAATTGATAAGCTGATTCTAAAATTCATATGGAGGGGTGTCTGGGTCTCTCAGTCACTAAACATCTACCTTCAGCTCAGGTTGGGATCAAGTCCCATATTGGGCTCCCTGCTCCACAGGGAGCCTGCTTCTCCCTCTCCCTCGGCTCCCCCAACCTGTGCTCACTCACTCTCTGTCAAGTAAATAACTAAAATCTTAAAAAAATAAAGTTCATATGGACATTCAAAGGACCCAGAACAGTCAAAATAATCTTGAAAAAGAACAAAGTTAGAAGACTTACCCTTACCAATTTCAAAACTTCGTACAGGCATACCTTGGAGGTACTGTGGGTTGGGTTCCAGACCACTGCAATAAAGTAAATGTCACCATAAAGTGAGTCAAATGAGTTAATTTTCTGAGTTCATATAGAAGTTATATTATACTGTAGTCTATTGAGTGTGCAATAGCATTATGTCTAATATATATCCATACATGTATATAGTATATATATATGTATACTTTAATTAAAAATATTTACAAAAATCAGTGTGCCTGGATGGCTCAGTCAGTTAAGTGTCTGCCTTCAGCTCAAGTCATGATCTTAGAGTCCTGGGATCAGTCCTGCATCAGGATCCCTGTTCAGTGAGGAGTCTGCTTCTCCCTCTACCCCTCCCCTCTGCTCTTTTTTTTTTTTTTAAAGATTTTATTTATTTACTTGAGAGAGAGAGACAGTGAGAGAGAGCATGAGTGAGGAGAAGGTCAGAGAGAGAAGCAGACTCCCCATGGAGCTGGGGGCCCGATGTGGGACTTGATCCCGGGACTCCAGGATCATGACCTGAGCCGAAGGCAGTCGTCCAACCAACTGAGCCACCCAGGTGTCCCCCCTCTGCTCTTGATCTCTCTCTTTCTCTCTCTCAAATAATAAAATCTTTTTAAAAATATTTACAAAAAAATGAAATATTTTATTGCTGGGGTGCATGGCTGGCTCAGTGGATAGAGCATACAACTCTTGATGGCGGGGTCATGAGCCTGAGCCCCATGTTTGGTGTGGGGCCCACTTAAAGAACATTTTATTACTAAAACATGCTAAACATCACCTGGGTTGGCAGTGAATCATAATCTTTTTTACCGGAGGAAGGTCTTTTTAAAAATTATTTATTTATTTATTTGTCAGATAGAGAGTGAGAGTCAGTGAATACAAGCAGGGGAGCACCAGGCAGCAGGAGAAGAAGGCTCCTTGCTGAGCAGGGAGCCCAATGTGGGGCTCAATCCCAGGACCCCGGGATCATGACCTGAACTGAAGGTAGACACTTAACCGACTGAGTCACCCAGGCATCCCATGGAGGAAGGTCTAAGGGCTACAGACTGATCAGGGTGCTGGCTGCTGAAATTTGGGGTGGCTGTGGCAATTTCTTAAAATAAGACGATGAAGTTTGCCCTGTTGATGGACTCTTACTTTCACCAACAATTTTTCTGTAGCATATGATGCAGTTTGATAACATTTTACCAACAGAAGAATTTATTTCAAAACTGTGATCTATCTTCTCAAACCCTGCTGCTGTTTTATCAACTACGTTTACGTAAAATTATAAGTCCTTTTTGTTATTGCAACAATCACCACAGCATCTTCACCAGAAGATTCCACCTCCAGAAACCACTTCCTTTGCTCATCCGTGACAAGCAACTCCTCATCCGTTAAAGTTGTATCATGAGATTGCAGCAATTTAGTCCCATCTTCAGGCTCTACTTCTAAATCTACTTCTCTTGCTATTTCCATCACATCCACAGGTACCTTCTCCACTAAGTCTGGAATCCCTCCAAGTCATCCAGGAGGGTTAGAATCAACTGCTTCCAAACTCCCGTCACTGCTGATTTTTTTTTTTTTTAAGTAGGCTCCATGCCCAATGTGGGGCTTGAACTATCAACCCTGAGATCGAGAGTCACATACTCTACCGATTGAGCCAGCCAGGCACCCCTCAATGTTGAAATTTTGACCTCTTCCCATGAATCACAAATGTTCTTAAAGGCATCTAGAATGGTGAGTCGTTTCAGAAAGTTTTCTATTTACTTTGCCCAGATCCATCAGAGGAATCACTATCTATGGCAGCTATAGCCTTCGAAAATATATTTCTTAAATAATAAGACCTAAACATAAAAATTACTCCTTCATCCCTGGGCAGTAGAATGGATGTTGTGTTACTAGGCATGAAAACATGAATCTTGTTGTACATCTCCATCAGAGCCCTTGGGTGGTAAGGTGTGTTGTTAATGAGCAGTAATATTTGAAGAGAGTCTTTTCTGAGCAATAGCCCTCAACAATGGGCTTAAAATATTCAGTGAACCATGTTGCAAACAGATGTTCCATCCTCCAGGCTCTGTTGTTCCATTTATAGAGCACAGACAGAATAAATTTCCCAATTTGGCATAATTCCTAAGGGCCCTAAGATTTCTAGAATGATCCAAAGAAACATTGCCATTCAACTTAAAGTCACCATCTGCCTTAAACTCTAGCAAGAGAGTCAGACTGTCCTTTGAAGTTTGAAGTCAGGCATTGACTTCTCCTCTTTCCCTATGAAAATCCTAGATGGCATCTTCCTCCAACAGATTTTCTCCTCCACTGAAATTGTTTAGTGTGGCCACCTGCATCAATTATCTGCGCAGGATCTTCTGAAGAACTTGCAGCAGTTTCCACATCAGCATTTGCGGCCTCTCCTTGTGCTTTTATTTTAGGAGACAAACTTCTTTCCTTAAACCTCATGAACCCACCTCTGCTAGCTTCCTGAGTTTTCCTCTACAGCTTCCTCACCTCTGTCAGCCTTCATAGAACTGAAGAGAGTTAGGCCTTGCTCTGGATTAGGCTTTGACTTAAGAGAATATTGTGGCTTGTTTAATCTTCTACCCAGACCACTAAAACTTTCCCCATATCAGCAAGAAGGCTGTTTTGCTCCCTTTCCTTTTTTAAGATTTCATTTATTTATTTGACAGAGAGAGAGAGAGAGCACAAGTAGGGGGAGCGGCAGGCAGAGAGAGAAGCAGGCTCCCAGCTGAGCAAGGAGCCTGATGCAGGACGATCCCAAGACCTGAGCTGAAGGCAGACACTTAACCCTCTGAGCCACCCAGGCATCTCCCAAGCACATGACTCTTGGTCTCAAGTTGTGGGTTGGGTGTAGAGATTCCTTAAAAATTTTTATCTTAATTTTTAAAAAATCAACTCAAAATCCATCAAACACCTAAATATAAGAGCTTAAAATGTAAAGTTCTCGTGGTGCTTGGTTGGCTCAGTCAATACAGTATGTGACTCTTAATCTTAGACTAGTGAGTTCAAGTCCCATATTGACAGTTACTTTACTTTTATTTTATTTTTTAAAGATTTTATTATTTATTTTTTTGTTTGTTTATTATTTATTTAACAGAGAGAGAGAGAGAGAGACATACAGAAAGAGAGAGAGAACACAAGCAGGGGGAATGGGAGAGGGAGAATCAGGCTTCCCACCGAGCAGGAAGCCTGACTCAGGGCTCCATCCCAGAATCCTGGGATCATGACCTGAGCCGAAGGTAGATGCTTAAAAACTGAGCCACCCCAGCGCCCTGAATTTACTTTTAAAAAGTATAAAAATACAAAATATAAAATTCTCATTATAAAAGAGGTGTAAATTTTCATGACCTTGGATTTGGCAATGTATCCTTAGATGTGACAACAAAAGCATGAGCAACAGAATTAAAAACAGATGAATCAAACTCCATCAAAATCAACTTTGTTTTTCAAACGACACCATTAAGAAAGTTACAAGACTGGGAGAAAATATTTGTAAATCATTTAACTGATAAAAGGTTTCTATCTAGGGGCGCCTGGGTGGCTCAGTGGGTTAAGCCTCTGCTGTGGCTCAGGTCATGATCTCAGGGTCTTGGGCTCAAGCCCCCCATTGGGTTCTCTGCTCTCTCTCTGCTTTGCCTCTCTGCCTACTTGTGATCTCTCTCTCTGTCAAATAGATAAATAAAATCTTTTTTTAAAAAAGGTTTCTGGGGGCTCCTGGGTGGCTCAGTGGGTTAAGCCTCTGCCTTTAGCTTGGATCATGATCTCAGGGTCCTGGGATCGAGCCCCGAATTGGGCTCTCTGCTCAGCGGGGAACCTGCTTCTCCCTCTCTCTCTGCCTGCCTCTCTGCCTACTTGTGATTTCTCTCTCTGTCAAATAAATAAAATCCTTTTTTTACAAAAAGGTTTCTATCTAGAATATATAAAGAACTCTTACAATCTTGTAATAACAAGATAACAACTTCACATCCACTAGGATGACTATTATTAAAAAAAACAAACAGAAAATAACAAGTGTTGACAAGAACATGGAGAAACTAGAACCCTTGTTAGTTGCTGGTGGGAATGTAAAATGATTCAGCCATGGGGCACCTGAGTGGGTCAGCCGGTTTAGTGCCTGCCTTCAGCTCAGGTCATGATCCCAGGGTCCTAGGATCGAGCCCCACATTGGGCTCCCTGCTCAACAGGGAGTCTGCTTCTCCCTCTCCCTCTGCTGCTCCCCCCTGCTTGTGCTCTCTCTCTGTCAAATAAATAAATAAAATCTTTTGAAAATGTAAAAATTTTTAAAAAATAAAATGATTCAGGCACTGTGGAAAACAGTATGGTCATTCCTAAAAAATTAAGCATATGATTACTAAATGATCCAGCAATTGTACTTCTGAGTATATACCCAAAAGAAGTGAAAGCAAGGACTTGAACAGTCATTTGTACACCGATATTCATAGCAGTATTATTCACAATAAGCAAAAGTTAGAATAACGCAAGTGTCCACCAACAAAAAAACAAATGAGTAAGCAAAATGTGGTATATACACACAATGGAATATCATTCAGCTTTAAAAAGGAAGGTCATGTTGACATGCGCTATATCATCAATGAATCCTGAGGTCATTATGCTAAAGGAAATAAGTTAGTCACAAAAAGACAAATATCACAATATTTCACTTACATGAGGTTCTAGAGTAGTCAAATGCACTGAGACAACATAGAATGGTGGTTGCCAGAGACTGGGAAGAGAGGAGAAAAGAGAATTAGTATTTAATGGGTATAGAGTTTTGGTTGGGAAGATGAAAATGTTCTGAAAATGGACAGTGGTGATGGTTGCACAACAATATGAATATACTTAATGCACAGAAATGAGCATGTAAAAATGGTTAAAATGGTAAACTTCAGGTTTTATATATTTTATCACAATAAAAAAATAAGACAACCCAATCTAAAAATGTGCAAAGAATCTGAATAAACATTTCTACAGTGAAGATATGCAAAGGGCCAAAAAGAACATGAAAAGATATTCAATATTACTAGCCATCAGGAAAATGTAAATCAAAACCAGAATAAGTTACCACTTCATACTCACTAGGATGGCAATGATCAAAAAGACAGATAATACAGTTGCCTGGCTGGCTTAGTCAGTAGAGCATGCAACTCTTGATTTCAGGGTTGTGAGTTTGAGCCCCATGCTACAGAGATTACTTAAAAATAAAATCTTTAAAAAAAGATTTTTATTTACTCATTTGACAGAGAGAAAGAGAGAGAGAGCAAGAGCAGGAGCACGGGGAGCAGGAGAGGGAGAAGCAGACTTTTGGCCAAGCAGGGGGCCTGATACAGGGCTCGATCTCAGGACCCCAGGGATCATGACCCCACGACACCTAACAACTGAGCCACCCAGGCGTGCCAAAAAAACCCTGATTTTATTTATTTATTTGAGAGAGAGAAAGAGCACGAGCAGGGGGAGGTGCAGAGAGAGCGGGAGAAGCAGACTCCTCACTAAGTGTGGAACCTGACACTGGGCTCAATCCTAGGACCTGAGATCATAACCGGAGCCAAAGTCAGGTATTTAGTCAACCATCACCCAGGCAACCCTAAAAATAAAATCTTTAAAGAAAGAAAACACAGATAATAACAGGCATTGGTGAAGATGAGGAGTAATTGGGATCCTTATATACTACTGTTGGGAATGTAAAATGGTGTAGCCCTTGTAGAAAGTTGTATGGCAATTCCTCCAAAGGTTAAACTCAGAATCACTAGAGGATGAAGCAAATCTACAGGTAGATATATGCCCAAGAGAAATGCAAACATACAAAAATATTGATAGCAGGATTATTAATAACAGCCATAAACCAGAACCAACCCTAATGACAATCAACTGATGAATGGATAGATAAAATGCAGTATGTTCATGCAATCAAATATTATTCATCCATATAAAGAAATGAAGTACTAATACATGCAATAATACAACACGAACCTTGAAAACTGTGTGCTGAGTAAAAGAAGGCAGTCACAAAAGACCACATAGCATATGATTCCATTTATATGAAACATCCTGAATAGGTACATCTGTAGAGATGGAAAGTAGATCAGTGGCTGTCAGGGGCTGGGAAGGTGGAAAAGAAGTGGAGGACTGATAATGGGTATAGGGTTTCTTTCTGAGGTAATAAAAATGTTCTAAAGTTGATCGTTGTGCAGATACCTGGTGGGTCAGTCTGTTAGGCATCTGCCATGGGCTCAGGTCATGATCTCAGGGTACTGGGATCGAGTTCCGCATTGGGCTCCTTGCTCGGCTGGGAGCCTGCTTCTTCCTCTGCCTGATGCGCCCCCTGCTTGCACTCTCTCTCTCCCGCTGATAAATAAATAAATAAATAAATAAATAATTTTAAAAATTGGTCGGTGTGATTGCTTACAGCTAAACTAGATCATTTATTTGTACTAAAAACCATTTGCTTGTAGCTGAGTTGTATGGCATGGGAATTACATCTCAATAAAGCTTTTTTATTTTTATTTTTATTTTTTAAAAGATTTTATTTATTTATTTGACAGGCAGAGATCACAAGTAGGCAGAGAGGCAGGCAGAGAGAGAGAGGAAGGGAAGCAGGCTCCCTGCTGAGCAGAGAGCCCGATGCAGGGCTCAATCCCAGGACCCTGGGACCATGACCCGAGCCGAAGGCAGAGGCTTTAACCCACTGAGCCACCCAGGAGCCCCTCAATAAAGCTTTTTTAAAAAACAGGAGTGAGGGGTGCCTTTATTTAAGAAATAGGGGTGATGTGGCTCAGTCCGTTGGGCTACCAACTCCTGATTTGAGCTTGAGCCCTGCTCTCAGGGTCATCAGATTGAGCCCCAAGTAGGGGCTCTGCACTCGGCAGAATCTGCTTAAGATTCCCTCTTCCCTTAACCCTCCCCCAGCTCGTGCACATAAGCAAGAGCTCATGTTTTCTCTCTCTCTCTCTCAAAGAAAAAAAAAGAGGTGAAATTAAAAAAAAAAAAGATTTTATTTATTTATTTAACAGACAGAGATCACAAGTAGGCAGAGAAGCAGGCAGAGAGAGAAGGAAGCAGGCTCCCTGCTGAGCAGAGAGCCCAATGTGGGGCTTGATTCCAGAACCCTGAGATCATGACCTGAGCCGAAGGCAGAGGCTTTAACCCACTGAGCTACCCAGGCACCCCGAGGTGAAATTTTTTATATACCTCTTTAGGTATATATAATACCTAATTTTTATATACCTCTTTAGGTATATATAAATACAGTTCTCTCTCTCTCTCTCTCTATATATATATATATATACATATCTATCTCTAATAGATGATAGATAGAAAAAAAGACAGAGAAATAGATCTCCAATACATATTAGGTGAATGAAGATACGGTGAGATTGCATCAGTTCTTTTTCTTTATTTCTTCTCTTTTTGAATCATTTCTCTCAAAAAGAGGAAAAATTACACATCTATATCCATAATTGCTTACATACGCAGTTTATCTCTATAGCTTTTCTCAACCAGAGTTCCCAGAATAAAGCCCTATAGAAAATTGTTTATGTGACTCTCAATTCTAATTGCAAAAAACTAATGCCATTCAAGATGCCTGGCTGACAAGTTTATTCATTACATACAGCGGACACCTTAGGGATTAGGGCTGGACTGCCAAAGGGTAAACACGAAACTCACAACCCTGGTTGCTTCTGGGACAGGAATGGGAGGGAAACTTTTCCTGACATGCCCTTTGATAACTTTTGAATTTTGAACCAAAAAGGAAGTAATAGAAAATTTTAAATGAAGTTTATCTGTGAAAAAAGGAAGAAAACAAATTTAACTAAGCTTGGATGTAGAATTAATGAAGCATATACTTTTTTCTCAGAAGAAAGACAGTAGAGACCATGATGGCTGGGAACGGGGAGCTGGGCAAAATGGGTGAAGGATGGAGGGAGATACAAGCTTCCAAGGCCTCCAAAAAAAACAAGGGAAACTCACACACAAAAATTTTTTTTAAAAAGGATGTACTAGGGGCGCCTGGGTGGCTCAGTGGATTGAGCCACTGCCTTCGGCTCGGGTCATGATCTCAGTGTCCTGGGATCGAGCCCCGCATCGGGCTCTTTGCTCAGCGGGAGCCTGCTTCCTCCTCTCTCTCTGCCTGACTCTCCGCCTACTTGTGATCTTTCTCTCTGTCAAATAAATTAATAAAATCTTTAAAAAAAAAAAAAGGATGTACTAAAACTTGTTTACTAGCTGAGAGTAAAAATCTGTGAAGGAGATAGAGAGGTTGAAGAGATAGGAACAAAGAAGGAATAATTTTGGCCTCGACAGGAGCCTGTAGAGATTAGGAGGCTCCAGGACTCTGAGCACAGGAAGCAGAATTAGCTTTTCACAGAAGGAGAGAGACTTCAGTTTTCTTTCTAAAGGGGAGGCATGAACATCTTCAGAAAGGGAAAGAACAAAGTTGGAGCAGGCCACCTGAAAAGGTTTTAAATAGCATCTATGGGGAGTGGGAGCAGAAGCTGAGCCCTACTAGGTCACTGTGGTTCCACTGCTCTATTTTCCTGGAGGTATCAAGCATTTCACCCGGGTCTCAGCACCTCAGGACTGCCACTGCCAGTCACAGTGTAGGCTTGGGTCAACACAATTAAGATGGTAAGCTTTCCAGGGGTGCCAGATGGCTCAGTTGCTGAAGCATCAGACTCTCCTTTTTAAAAAAATTTTTAAATGGATTTTATTTTTTAGAAAGAGACAGACACAGAGAGAGCACAAGCAGGGGGAGCAGCAGAGGGAGAGGGAGAAGTAG
>NC_081575.1:68311904-68356328 GCF_022355385.1 Mustela nigripes | reverse complement strand
AGAGAGAGATCACAAGCAGGCAGAGAGGCAGACAGAGAGAGAGAAGGAAGCAGGCTCCCCGCTGAGCAGAGAGCCCGATGTGGGGCTCGATCCCAGGACCCTGGGATCATGACCTGAGCCGAAGGCAGCGGCTTAACCCACTGAGCCACCCAGGCGCCCGCATTAGACTCTTGATTGCAGCTCAGACCATGATCTCTCAGTAATAGAGGGTAATTGGAAGAAAGGTAGGCAGGGACAACCCCCACCCCCAAGAAGAAACTACACTTAAAAGGATTTTAAATCACCCTGGAAGGAGCCCTCCACCCTTTCCCATGTCATAGGTAGATGGCAAACACCTGATGGGATAACAGGTGCATGGAGGGTTAATCAGATTAAAATAGCCAGACACCAGGCCCATAAAAACCTAAATGCCAAATCGGCAACCCTCTCTGGTCCCCTCCCTCTGGAAGCTTTGTACTATCCCTCAATAGACTTTAGTATCACTCAATAAACTTGGCTTTGCTGCCTACCACTCTTCGTCTAGTCTACCTCTTCATTCTTCGAAGTGGCGTGACCAAAAACCACAGGCACTAAAGGAAAAGAAATCTTGTAACAACAGTTGAGGGATACAGCCCCACATGAGGCTCTGAGCTCAGCAAGGAGTCACCTTGAGATTCTGTCTTCTCCTCTGCCCCTCCCCCCACTCTCTCTCTCATAAATAAATAATTAAAATCTTTTTAAGAAAGATGGTAAGTTTTCTGGAAACACTGCCACTTGCTGGAGGACTTGCTGAAGAAGCCAAAACTACTGAATGTAAATAAAATGAATCTAAGAAAGGGGCTGATGAGAATGGAGCCACAGACAGTAGTTGAACATGTGATGGTTTGTCGTAAAAAGAAGGCAAAATTAGGAAACCTTCTAGCTCTAAGATGCTCTGATTTGTTCCTTACTACTGTTATCATCCCAAATAGACTACACACATTCACTGGTTGGCTAGTGAATCTGTATATGGACTGCAAATGGCCCACGGTGGGGGTTAGAATACGTGCATTAAGGAGTGAATGAAAGGGGAGGAAAGGGAGACAGTAAACATGACAGTAAACATGACACTTTTGAAAAGCAGGGCTATGAAGGAAAAGAGAAAAATACATTTAGCTAAAGAGAAATTTAGAATTCAGGAAGGGCACAATGATAATATCTAATAGCACATTTCATCGAGGCAAGGATGCACATGTCTTCATGTTTTAAAATTTTCTGAGATTGGGATGCATCTTACAGTTAATGGAATCTCACAATTGCTGTTGCCCAGGCAGCACTGGTGATGCAGCTGTCATTGTCTGACACCTTCTGGTAAGATCAAGAAAGCACCAGCATCAAAATTTGCAGAATCAGGGCACGGGGTTGGCTCAGTTGGTAGAGCACACCACTCTCAATCTCCAGGGTCTTGAGTTCGAGTCCCACATTGGGTGCAAAGGTTACTAATAAAAAATTGCATATGGGGCACCTAGGTGGCTCCATTGGTTAAGCGGCTGCCTTCAGCTCAGGTCATGATCCCAGGGTCCTGGGATGGAGCCTCACATTGGGCTCTCTGCTCAGTGGTGAGTCTGCTTCTCCCGCTCCCTCTCCCTCTCTCAAATAAATAAATAAATAATCTTTAAAAAAATCTTTTAAAAAATTGCAGAATGGTTGTGAGCAACTTGGAAGAAAACCTTGGACATTAACGCTTTCCTTCCCCCCATACACTGTACATCACCAATGTTCTTAATGACAAAGAGAATAATATATATATTTTTAAGATTTTGTTTATTTATTTATTTGACAGACAGAGATCACAAGTAGGCAGAGAGGCAGAGAGAAGAAGGAAGCAGACTCCCTGCTGAGCAGAGAGCCTGATGCAGGGCTCGATCCCAGGACGCTGGAATCATGACCTGAGCCTAAGGCAGAGGCTTTAACCCACTGAGCCACCCAGGCGCCCCAAAGAGAATAATATTATGTGGAAAATCCAGAACATGTTGACTGAGCCAAAAGTAATTCAGAAGAGCCAAATTCCAAATGTGAAGATGTTTTAGGGGCACCTGGCTGGCTTAGTGGGTTAAGTGTCCAGTTGTTGATTTCAGGTCAGGTCATGATCACAAGGTGTGAGATTGAGCCCCAGGGGCAGGCTCCATGTTCACCGGGGAGTCTGCCTCATTCTCTCTCTCTCTCCCCCATCCCACCTGCTCATGTTCGTAGGCATATTTTCTCTCTCTCAAATAAATCAATAAAATCTTTATTTATGTATTTTTAAAAAAGATTTATTCATTTATTTGAGAGAGGGAGAAAGAGAGAGTACAAGTAAGGGGAGATGGAGAGGGAGAAGCACACACACTCCCTGCTGAGCTGGGAGCCTGACTTGGGGCTTGATCCAGGAACTGGAGATCATGACCTGAGTCAAAGGCAGATGCTCAACCATCTGAGCCACCCAGGTGCCCCTCAATAATAAAAAATAAATAAAAGCAAACATGCCCAGTGGGTAGACATTTATTTATTTAAAAAAATAAATAAAAGCAAACATGAAGATGTTTTAGAAATATCTTATCCAGTTTATTTCATTTCAGCGTTCTTTGTAATGTAGGCACAAGAGTAATATATGATAAAAATCCATTTCCAAATAAGTGTTAAAGAACACTCTGAATAATTATAAATTCCAAAAGGTAAAATAGTATTATACATAATTTATTTGGCAGTAGGTTCTTTCTTAGTGCTGCATGAAACAAGGGTACATCTTAGGCAGTATCTATCAGAATACCAAATAGTAGAAGCAAAAAAAAAATGCTCATTTATTGGGCATTAACAGATGTATTCATTTATTTATTCAACAAATATTTACTTAAAATTTACTACATGCCAGGTAGTAGAAGTTGTATATACAAAGGTGGATAAGACAGACATAGTCTTCAATTTTTGAGTTTAACTACTAAATAAGACAGCAGTTCAGTTCCCAAATTGGTCCCTCAAAACTAATTCTAAAGATACTCCAGGAAAATAGTTCTGTGGCCAGATTGGTTTCAGAAATTCTAAATGCACTCTAAATGCACTTCTTCACAATGGACATTATCCTATTAAAGGCTTTTAAAAATCCTGTGGTAATGAAGTTTGCTTAATTTTGTTTTACTCTGCATATTCCAAGCTTATAAATGATAGAAACCGAGAGTCAAAATTGTGATGCATAATATAAAAAGAACTCCAACAAATCAACTGGAAAAAGATAACAAATATGGGCAAAGGACACCAACAGGCAATTCACAGAGGAAATCACATCTGAAAAATGCTTAACCTCACTCACATTTTAGAAATACAAATTAAAACAATGAGAGAGCAGACTTCTGCCCATCTGGTTGGCAAAGATGGAAAATGACAGTGTTGTGAAGCTGTGGGGAAGGAGATACTCCTATTCACTGCTAACTGGAGTGTGGAGTGGGTCAATGTTTTAAGAGTGCAATTTGGCAATATCTATCAATTTTACTTCTATGAGTTTATCCTACAGAAATACTTGCCCAGGTGCCCAAAGATGTATATACAAAGGATGTTCACTGTGGCAATGTCTGAAGAGTGAAAAACTGGAAAGAACCCAAATGTCTACCCACTGGGCATTTAATAAACTATATTACATTCACACAAAGGTCTACCATGAAGCCATTATAAAGATAAGGGAGTTCTAACTGAAGATGTCTGACTAAAGATATGTGCTTATCTCTTTCCATTTTGACATCCCATTAAAATGGTAATAAAGGAATAAGCCCTTAACAGTGAAAAAAATGGGCTTAACAAATTTCTGGAAGATTGGAAATGTGTCAACTGATGAAACAGAATGGAATAAGCCAATGTGTCTGGCAGAATCCCAGAGAGGCTCCCATTTCAGTGCTGGCAAGTATTCAAGGTTGAAATAAGAAGGGAGTCTGAAAGCTTGGGAGTGAACTGAAAGCCTATCTATGAAACAAATGCCACCATTTTCTCCCCATGATCCCTTCACCCATCATACCCATACTCAGTATAGTTAATCTAATCTTTACTACCTAACAAGAAAGAAAGAAAAAAAAAAAAAGAAAGGAAGAAAGATAGGAAGGAGGGAAGAAAGAAAGAAAGAAAGAAAGAAAGAAAGAAAGAAAGAAAGAAAGAAAGAGAGAGAAAAGAAAAGAAAAAGAAGGAACTCAACAGAAACGGAATAAACACCTGGAGAAAACTGAAGGGTAGTATAAGTATTGGTGCCCCAGAGCAAGTGAAAACTCTTTTTTAAGAAAAGGGGGAGGGGCGCGCCTGGGTGGCTCAATTGTTAAGCCATCTGCCTTAGCTCAGGTCATGATCACAGGGTTGTGGGATGGAACCCCAAGTTGGGTTCCCTGCTCGGCAGGGAGTCTGCTTCCTCTCTCTCTGTCAATCCCCCTTCTCATGCTCTCTCTCTCAAATAAATAAATAAAACCTTTTTTTAAGAAAAAAAATGAAACTTGGGGTGCCTGGGTGGTTCAGTCAGTTAAACATCTGACACTCGATCTCCCCCAGGTCCTGATCTCAGGGTCTTGAGTTCAAGCCCTGTGTTGGGCTCCACAGGCATGGAGTCTACTTAAAAAAAATAAATAAATAAAAATTTAAAAACTTGGGCGCCTGGGTGGCTCAGTGGGTTAAGCTGCTGCCTTCGGCTCAGGTCATGATCCCTGCTGAGCAAAGAGCCTGCTTCCTCCTCTCTCTCTCTCTGCCTGCCTCTCTGCCTACTTGTGATCTCTCTCTGTCAAATAAATAAATAAAATCTTTAAAAAAAATTTTAAAAAAATTTAAAAACTTATTTATGTTTTAAGTAAACTCTACACTTAACATGGGGCTCAAACTCAGGAGATCATGAGTTGTGTGCTCTACCAACTGAGCCAGCTGGGCACCCCAAGTGAAAACTCTTCTTAATCTGGCATTCGGGGACCCCAGTCTAAAGGCAGCTTCCAAACGCAAGTCTAAAAGAGAAGGTGTTAGTCGTAAGTCCTGGCTGGTTACACTGATGTATATAGTCCAATCCCTCATTCGGGGAGAGATCTAGTGAGAAGGTGGATCTACATTCATGAAGTGGAGGAACTTACATCAGTGATCTATTCTTTCATTTATACAAAGACTATAAGAAATGGTGCACCTGGGTGGCTCAGGTCATGACAGGGTCCTGGAATCAGGCCCCACATTGGGCTCCCTGCTCAGCAGAGAGCCTGCTTCTCCCTCTGCCTGCTGCTTCCCCTGCTTGTGCTTTTTCTCTCTTTCTGTCAAATAAATACAATCTTTATTTTTTTTTCTTTTTTAGATTTTATTTTATTTTATTTTGACAGAGAGAGAGAGCATAAGCAGGGGGAGTAGGAGAGGGAGAAGAAGGTTTCCCACTGAGAAGAGAGTCCAATGTAGGACTCTATCCAAGGACTCCTAGATCATGACCAAAGCTGAAGGCAGATGCTCAACATACTGAGCCACCCAGGCGCCCCAAATAAATACAATCTTTTAGAAAAATGTGAAGAAAAACAGAATTATAGGGGCATCTGCCTGGCTCAGTTGGAAGAGCATGCAACTCTTGATCTTGGGGTCATGAGTTCAAGCTCCACATTGGGTGTAGAGATTAAGAAAAAGAAAATAAAACTTAAAAAGAGAAAAACAGCATTATGAAAAGAAAGACTAAGATAAACAAGCAGAATTAACTCCAGAAGAAAGAGAGAGATAATTCAAAGAAGAGAAGATTTTAAGGGTCTACTAAGACCAAAGGGGAAAAACGACCCATATGTCAACAGTATATTGTTTTACTCTATCAGAAAAAGAGACAACTGGGGCACCAGGGTGGCTCAGTTTGTTGGGTGTCAGACTCTTGATTTTGGCTTGGGTCATGATCGTGGGATCCTGGGATTGAGCCCTGCATTGGGCTCTACATGCACTCAGCTCTGAGTCTGCTTGTCCCTCTCCCTCCCACTCTGTTCCTCCTCTCTCTTTTTCTCTCGCTCTCAAAATAAATAAAATCTTTTGAAAAAAGAAAAATAGGGCACCTGGGGGGCTCGTGGGTTAAGCCTCTGCCTTCAGCTCAGGTCATGATCTCAGGATCCTGGGATCAAGTCCTGAATCGGGCTCTGTGCTCACTCAGCAAGGGGGCTGCTTCCTCCTCTCTCTCTGCCTGCTTGCCTCTCTGCCTACTTGTGATCTCTCTCTCTGTCAAATAAATAAATAAATAATCTTATTTAAAAAAAAGAAAAGAAAAAGAAAAATAGACATTGTAAATGCTTTCAGAAAAAAAATAGGTTACTCATTAAAAAAAAAAAATCAGAGTTCTTTTTTTTAAGTAAACCCTATCCCCAACATAGGGCTTGAACTCACAGTCCTAAGATCAAGATTCACATATACCACTCACTGAGCCATCCAAGCACCCCAATTCAGATTTTTCATTAACAACACTAAATGGTAGATTAATACTTTGAAATCCTGAGAGAAAATTACTCTGAACCTACAATTTAAAACCTACCCAAAGGGGAACTTGGGTGGCTCAGAGGGTTAAGCCTTTGCCTTCAGCTCAGATCATGATCTCAGGGTCCTGGGATCAACTCCCGCATCGAGCCCCACATCAGACTCTTTGCTCAGTGGGGAGCCTGCTTCCCCCCCACCGCCTGCCTCTCTGCCTGCTTGTGATCTCTCTATCTCTGTCAAATAAATAAAATCTTCAAAAAATTAAAAGTTAAAAAACCTAACCAAATCACCAATCAAGTAGTACAAGAAAATATTTTCAGAGATGTAAAGACTCAAAAAGAATACCTCCATACATACCTTTTCTTTGTACATTACTTGAAGATATACTCCAATAAAACTAGGGTAAATCCCCAGAAAAAACAAACAAACAAACAAACAAACAAGAAATAGTAGATTTAACTCATAAATCCAGTGATAAAAGTACTCCAAGATAACAACTGTGAAGTAGGCCTGTAAAGCAATCATTTCAATTTATAAGAATTTAGGGTTCTGGGGTGTCCGGGTAGCTCAGTCGGTTAAGTGTCTGCCTTCAGTTCAGGTTGAGATCCTAGGGTTCCGCGATCAAGCCCTGTATCAGGCTCCCTGCTCAGTGAGGACACTGCTTCTCACTCTGCCCCTCCCCACACTCATGCTCTCTCTCTCTCTCTTTTGCTCACTCTCCCAAGTAAATAAAAATGAAGTCTTTAAAAAATTTTAGGGTTCTACAGAAACAATGTCTTCAAGGAGAATGATATCTATTCCAAGTGACAGATTAAAAAACTAGACAATATTAATGATTTGAAGAAATCATCTTTCTAAAAAGAGAGATGATCATCTCTATTTCTAAAAAGAAAATAAAGAAGGCAATTAGAAACTCCAGCAAAAACAAACAAAAACTATGTAAGAAAACAGTTACAGAAATATGAAGCAAGATTTCCATTTTTGGTTATATGGTAGACAAAGTATCTGAACCACTCCACTCAACAGACAACCACTTAAGAGACTGGAGAACATAGAGTACCTTATGAAAAGCATCAAAGAACTGGTGAGATAGTAAGGAATTATTAAGATAAAATCAAAGAGGGGCACCTGGGTGGCTCAGTCCCCTTGAGCATTTGCCTTCTGCTCGGGTCATGATCCCAGGGTCCTAGGATCGAGCATCGAACATCAGGCTCCCGGATCATAAAATAAAAGGGAACCCATAAAGACATGGTACATTGAAGCTACTTTTGCCTTGAACAAACCTGGTAAATTTCAGCTAAAATATCCATGGACTCTTAGGTCCAACCAAGGTAGAGAGCCTTTAAAAAGGCCCTCCTTCTGTACTCCTGGGTTTTAGCTGGATCCTGAAAGGACTAAACCTTAAGTAAGGGCAAACTAAAAAGTAACCTCACCAAAGAACACTTCCCCAGCTAGGGACTAAAGGAAGGCTCTGAACAGAGCAAAGGAGAGAATCATGTGCTTGAGAAACTGAACAATGAGATGGCCCTTGCTCAAGTTTACAGCTCAAATTACACACCATCTGGTGGTTCAAAAAACTTCATTTAGGGGCACCTGGGTGGCTTAGTCATTAAGCGTCCGCCTTAGGCTCAGGTCATGATCCCAGGGTCCTGGGATGGAGCCCCACATCAGGCTCTCTGCTCAGCGGGGAGCCTGCTTCCCCCTCTCTTTCTTGTGATCTCTCTCTCTCTCTGTCAAACAAATAAATAAAATCTTAAAAAAAAAGAATCCAAACTAGACAGCACAGCAAGAAAAGGCCCAGGTCGAAGTAGGGGAGGCAAATAGCTCCAGGTAATCATTTTTAAAAAAATATTACTCAAAAGCAACAGAAGAGGGAGCTCGAAAGCCATGAAGGTAAAGAGTCTAACTTTAAATTCAGCCTCCTAAAATTATAAACTTTTTACATAAAAATTAGCAAGAGAAAAAGATAAAGGTTACCTTTATAATAAAGAAGGGAGTAAGGATAATAACACCCTTTGACAATGAAAATGTGGCAGAAATATTATACTACAAAACATGAAAGCTACTATTTTTTTTAAACATTTTTTTTTCTTAAGATTTTATTTATTTACTTGAGAGAGAGACAGTGAGAGAGAGCACATGAGCGAGGAGAAGGTCAGAGAGAGAAGCAGACTCCCCATGGAGCTGGGAGCCTGATGTGGGACTCGATCCCGGGACTCCAGGATCTTGACCTGAGCTGAAGGCAGTCGTCCAACCAACTGAGCCACCCAGGCGCCCAAAAGCTACTATTTTTTTTAAAGATTTTATTTATTTATTTGACAGAGAGAGATCACAAGTAGGCAGAGAGAGAGGAGGAAGCAGGCTCCCTGCTGAGCAGAGAGCCCAATGCGGGACTCGATCCCAGGACCCTGAGATCATGACCTGAGCCGAAGGCAGCGGCTTAACCCACTGAGCCACCCAGGCGCCCTGAAAGCTACTATTTTAAAACAACAAAAAAGACATTAAGGAAAAGATGCAAGATATAAAGGACCAACCAAAATCAGAATTAGAAAAACTCAAAAGTTGGTAGGTATTAGAGCTAAGGAAAGAATTGGAAATAAAAGAATACATCAGAATTGAATTCTAAACTAAAAGGCACATGAGAGCAAATAAACTCAATACATGATGCCCTAAGAGAATCAGAAAATGAAAGGAAGAAATTTTTTAAACCAGAAATTTTTTAAAAAGAAAAGATATAACAAAGATTTGAGGAAAAGTTATAAATTTAGAAGATAGTTAAAGAAAATCCAACATACATAGAAGAAATTCAAAGCAAGAGAACAGAACGAATAACAAAGACTGTAAGAAAGTTTTCTTGGGGTGCCTGGCTGGCTCAGTCAGTAGAGTGTGTGACTCTTGATCTTGTGAGTTGTAAATGTGAGCCCCGTATTGGGTGTTGAGATTACTTAAAAACAACACAATCTTAAAAAAAAAAAAGTTTTCTTGAAATAATTTTTTTTAAAGATTTTATTTATTTAACTGACAGAGACTGGGAAACAGAGAGAGAGGGGACACAAGCAGGGGGAGTGGGAAAGGGAGAAACAGGCTTCCCACTGAGCAGGGAGCCCAACGTGGGGCTCTATCCCAGGACCCCAGGACCATGACCTGAGCCAAAGGCAGACACTTAACTGACTGAGCCACCCAAGCGCCCCTGTCAAGTCTTTATTAAAAGTTATTTCAAGGGTGCCTGGGTCCTGGGATGGAGCCCCACATCAGACTCTCTGCTCAGCAGGAAGCCTTCTACCTCTCCCACTCCCCCTGCTTGTGTTCCCTCTCTCATTGTCTCTCTCTCTGTCAATTAAATAAATAAAATAAAATCTTTAAAAAATATAAAGACTTGACACAACATTTAAGGGGGAGATTTGTGTAACTGAGAAAATCGACCCCGAATGACCAAACCATAGTCAAATTAGTGGACTTGAAAGAAAAAATTCTTACCTATGCAGGCAAAGAAAACAAGGGAAAGAAAAACAGCCAGTCGTCATATATATTGACAGCAATGGTATATGCCAGAAGAAAATAAAGTCGCATATTCAACATAGACACACAAAAAATATGTGAGCCGAAGATTTTTATATCCAGCCGAACGGACTGATGTGGGTTGAACTGTGTGCCCTAAAAATGCATATGTTGAAGCCCTAACTCCTGGTAACTCAGAATGTGACCATAACTGGAGACAGGACCTTTAAAAGGTGATGAAGTTAAAATGAGACTGTTAAGGTAGGTTATAATCAAATCTGACTGGTGTCCCCATAAGAGGTAACTTGGAAACACAGAGAGATACCAGGGATGTGGAGACACCCAGAAAAGACTGTGAAAGTGCCCACCTACAAGTCAAGGAGAGAGGCCTTAGAACAAATCCAACCTGCCAACACTTTGATTTTGAACTTCTAGCCCCCAGAACTGAGAAAATGAATTTCTGAGGTTTAATTCACACAATCTGCTATTTTGTCATGACAGCCTTAGCAAACTAATACAGTGACTTTCTAAAATCGAGGCTACATGGTATTATCAACATGCAATCATTCAGGAAAGTCTGCACTCATGAACTCTTCCCTTGGAATGTGCTAGAGAAAAAACTTCAGAGAAACCAAAATAACTAGAAAAACATTGACCTAAGTACTGGTAGGGAGCTCTAAATAAATATAACATTCACATGTAGAATTAAGATTTGATGAAAATTCTAATTAATAGTATTGTATGTAATCTCTGCAAAAGAGGGAAAATGGAGAGAGGATATGCAAAAAAAACATGTTTAAATTGTTTTTGTAACTATACTGGAGGTAGTGGTATTCATAGGGTTGTTCTGAGATAGCTGTGAATGTTAGTGGGATAAAGCAAATGAATAATTCTGTGATATTCTAATTCTATTATCCCCTATATCTTTGGGAACCAAGATTTTCTTTCCTTTCACGAAAGAAAGGAGATTCAGATGTAAAATGAAGGTTAAGGAAAACCCTATAGGACTGAATTTGAATTAAAGAATTTTGGCGAACTCAGGAGGCATTTTTCTTAAAAGGTTCACAATGACCAGCCCTGTAGCTTTGAGCATGGCTAGCGTCCTGATTGTGGCCTTGAAATACCATTTCTCACTAAAAAGAAATCAAGGATTTTTTTTTTTTTTTTGTAAAGTGGCTGAATCTAGTTTTAGGTCAGGAGGAGTACAAGATGAGTCTGAAATATTAAATGTTCAAACCCATACGTTCATAATGATTCAATTTTTGTTAAAAAAATAATAAAACTGCACTTATCTCTTGGTACCAGGATTATAGAGAATTTTTCTTTCAAAGTTGCAACTTTTTAGGTCGTTTAAAATATAACGCGCATATATTACTTTTGGAATTAGCAAAAACAATGATTAGAGAAAAGTGTTCAAAAGAACTGTGGTAAAAAGGAAAAGAACTGTGGTAACAGCATTGTTGTCAAGAATCAGTTTAGAAAATGAGTCATTCTCATTGACTTAATCAAAATTGAGCAATGCCTAACACTAGGCTTTGATAAACGGTAAGCACAGCTTCCTAAACTGAGTTTTCGACTGCCTTTGTATTATTGCTTCAAATCCATGGCTTTGAATAGGTAGCAGGCTACCGTTAAGCAATACAAATTCATAGAGCCTCACACATAGATTTCTGATCAGGTGGTTCAGGATTAAAAAAAAAAAAAAAAGTTGAACCCTGCTTTAAGTTTACTTGTTTTCTTCTCTCCTGCTCTGGTGGTGTGGGGGAAGGCTTCACACAGGCGACACCCTTAACCTTGTACCTTGCAACATATTTGCCCGGGATATTCAACGTGTTGTCCACCCCTCCAGTCCCCCAGACCAGCATGTGCAAATTCTCAGGCCCCATCCGGAGCTCCTGAATCAGAACCTCTTGGAGGGCGGGGCCCAACAATCTGTGTCTTAATAAGCCCTGTAGGCAAGGTCCAGATAAAATACTAGATGGTCCAGTTAAATTTGAATTTCTGATAAACAATGAATAATTTTTTAGTGTAAATATTTGCAAGATTTGGGACACACTGGTATTCAACTTCAAATTTAACTAGGCATTTTGTCGGTCGGGTTTTTGTTTGTTTGTTTTTGTTTTTGTTTTGTTTGTTTGTTTGCTTTATTTTCTCCTAAATCTGGCAACCAGACCTCCAAGTGATTCTAATCCATGCTAAAGTTTGAAAAACACTGGGGTAAAGGAGAGACATGGGCCTGGGATTCAGATAGATCTGACTCCACCACTATTTTTTTTTTAACAATGGATGGAATCCCACAAATATGACTGGCATCTCCGTATGACAAAGGAGACCATGGGGGGTAGAGAGCCAAACAGCCTCAGGGCTTAGAGAAAAGTTTGGTAGCAGAAAGGGCCTGGATTACACCAGAATATTCAAACACGCTCCTAGGGACTGCTGCTACAGTGCCTATGTGCTGTTCTCATACAAAACACAACTTTGGCCTTTTAAGGGAGAAAGGGCTGGGTTAGGGGTGGAGGTGGGGGGATGCAGGGAAGGGAAAAACTGAAGACATTTTAACCAAAGGAAGAGGGATGAAGGGCCCGGGGAAAAGTGCTAGGATTTAGAATTGTCCATTAGTGCTCACATCAAGTTCCCCACTGCTGACTTCGTCGGGAGAAAAAACTGAGGGAAGAGTCACTCTTTGAGCATAAAGGGGCTCCTGGGCGGCACCTGCCCGGATCTGTGAGCCTCCAAGGCACTGGAGGTTCTCAGGCAGGGGTGGTTTTAATCCCTGGCACTGCAGTTTTGGTTGTTAGAAGGTAGTCTGGTGGGAGGGGAATGCTACTGACACCTAGTGGGTAGAGGCCAGAGATGCTGGCAAACGCCTCAGGAAGCACAGAACGCGCCCCCGCCCCACAACAAAGAATTATGCGGCGGCGAATTTGTTCCGATGCTAAAAAATCCCTGCTCCAAAGCGTATCGGGTAGGAGAAAGAACCAGTCTCTTTGCCATAGCCTCACTCCTTACCCCAAAGCACTGACTCTCCTCTAGAACGAAGCACTGGCACTGCTCTGCGGGGACTTTGGTGCAAGTGCATTCCCCTAAACCTGAACTTGGGCAAGCTACCCAGTTCTGGAAGCTTTTGTATTCTAGTCCGTAAGGAAAGCTCCTGACCTCCGAAATTATCTCAGGGATTAAATGAGATCGTTGAATGGCTTAGATTCAAACACTGATTGGGCACCTCCACGAGGTGCCAGATGTTGAGGGTTCAGACACAATCCTTGCTGGTAGAGATTTAAGGCTGGTGATTTTAAACGCAGAGTAGATTTGAAACAAAGGCTAATTTCACTCACACTTAGCCACCACCCCATGTCCTTCACTTTCATTGTGATCAGACAGGGTCCTAATCCTCTTCTCACCAGAGAACTGGAAGGAAGAGCAGAATTAATACCTATTACGAAGAGGAGCTACAAGACTAATTTGCACTCTCTTGGTAATGCTCCTCATCATTAATTCTTTTTTTAAAAAAGATTTTATTTATTTAATTGACAGAGAGACAGAGAGCACAAGTAAGCAGAGTGGCAGGCAGAGGAAGAGAGAGAAGCAGGCTCTCCACCGAGCAGGGAGCCCAATGCGGGGCTTGATCCCAGGACCCTGAGATCATGACTCAAGCCGAAGACAGAGGCTTTAACCACTAAGCCACCCAGGCACCCCGCATTAATTCTAAATACAGCTCTGAAGCCAATGTATTGTTCTTAACAGTCAAAAGAAGTTCTGTTAGCTGGTTAAAGCTGCCATCTACTTTGCTCTCAACATTGACTATTATTGTCACACGTGGTCAGGAAATGAAAAGCAAGGGCACCCTCTTTCTGACCCTGACTTCCATGGCTCCCACATCCTGCCCCAGCCAGGCTTCGGCAAGCAAGGTGAGGTTGTTAGAGTAGTAGATTTACACCCTCTCTGAGGGCCCCTGGCTGGCTCAGTTAGTAGAGCACATGGCTCTTGATCTTGTGGTTGGGAGTTTGAGCCCTATATTGGGTATGGACATTACTTACCAAAAAATCCTTTAAAAAAAGAAAAAGAAAAAAAAATGTAGGTACTCTCCCAACAGTCTCCAATAGCTCCTAAAATGGAATGACAGAAAGGGAGGACTCGAGGGTCATATCCAGGTTCGGGGGTTGAGCAACTAAGCGGGGGTAAGGCCATTTACTAAGATTGGAAAGCCTTGGGGAGAAGCAAGTTTGGGAGGGAAATCAGGAGTTCCACTTTCGACTTCTTTTTTAACCTCTCTTCCTAGTCTCTAAGCCTGTATAAATGAACAAGCCTCTTCTTTCTTAAAACAAATGTAGCCCTCCCCAAACCTTAAAATCCCTCTAACTGTTGGCCTTTCTTCTTCCCTTTAGGTCCAAACTCCTTTAAAGGATCATCTACATTTCACTATACCTATGCTTTCTCACCTCCCAGTCTCTACTTGGCCCCTGCAATCTGGTTTCTGCCCTTACCATATAAACAGTACTCAAGGAAGGTGACAAATAACACCCTAATTGCCAAATTGAATGGGTACTTTTCAGTCCTAACTTCACAGGATCTCCCTGCGGCCTTTGATCCCAGGGTTCCCATCCTCCTCTTTGAAAAATCTCTCCTCCCTTGGCCTCCCGGGGCTTCAGACATCTCTCTCTGCTGTTTCTCTTCCTCTGTGACTTTTACTTGTCACATTCTTTCTGACTCCTCTTCTGTCTGCTGCTCCAATGTTGGATTTGCAGAGATTCTATTCAGCTCTTTTCTCCCCTGACACTGTTTCCAGGGATGATCATACATTTACATCCCATTTAGATGATTTTGGCTATCACCTGTGAACTGTGGACTGCCCATTTGCTAACTCCCTACTCCAATCCTCTGTGGAAAAACAGACTCGGAGATGCCTACTAGATAGGTCATCTAGATGCTCCTAGATATTACAAACTCAACATATTCATAATTTGGTTCCAAACAGGGCAATTTACAGAAGAAATTCAGATTGCCCAAAACATGAAAAGATGCCCAATCTTACCTAGTAAACAGGAAATGCAAATTGGAGCAATAAATGCAATATTTCTCAGAAAGACAGGCACACATTAATGAGAATGATAACATTCAGTGTAGGTGAAGATTAAGGCAAACAGGCACACAACTGGTACAAGTATGACTTGCTATACAACCTTTTAGGAAAGTAATCTGGTGTTAACTATTAAAAAAATAAGATACAGGGGTGCCTGGCTGGCTCAGCTGGTAGAGCATGAGACTTTTGATCTCAGGGTCATGAGTTCAAGACCCACACTGGGCATAAATAGAGCTTACTTACAAAATCAAATCAATGGGGTGCCTGGGCAAAGATGCCTTTGCCTCAGGTCAGGATCTCAGCGTCCTGGGATCGAGCCCGCGTATTGGGCTCCCTGCTCTGCAGGAAGCCTGCTTCTCCCTCTCCCACTCCCCCTGCTGTGTTCCCTCTCGGTGCCAAATAAATAAATAAAACCTTTTAAAAAATCAAATCAAATAGAAAATAAATAATAAAAATTTTAAAATACAAAGTATGTATTTTATATTTATATATTTTATATTATATGTCAAAGAAATTGCCACACAGGTCTGTAGAGCACACATGCAAGGATGCTCATCACATTGTTGTTTGTGTTAATGGGAAGTTGGTGCTAGTCTGCTTGCCCGTCACTGGAGAAGTGGATAGGGGAAATGCGGTAGTTAGATACCTTGGAGTACTATGCAGTGGTTAGAAGTAATGCCTTAGATGTATACATATGGCAACAGGAGTGGCTTTTATGACAGAAAGCTGAACAGCAAAAACAAAATTGGGATGCCTGACAAAATATCATTTATGTAAATGAAAATAACATACACATAAAACCAAATTTCATTTTATAAGACTACAAACAAAAGAACACACATTAAGGAATGGTTTCTTGTGGGGGATAGAGGGTTCAGGGCTAAAAAAGAAAATACAAACAAACAAGGGAGGAAGCTTGCATGGGCCAATAACGGTAATGTCATATAAAATGAGGAATGTGATTAGCTCCACTCACAGTACTGAGGAGCTCCCCCAAATTCATAATGCATTCTCTTTGACCCTACAGACTAGTCCCAACATTTTTGCCACTAACAATAATGTTGCAACAAATACTCTTCATATATGTATATACACATATGTATATATGGTTTTTTAAAAAGATTATTTATGTATTTATTTGATAGAGAGACAGTGAGAGAGGGAGCACAAGCAGGGGGAGTGGGAGAGGGAGAAGCAGGCCTCCCGCTGAGCAGGGAGCCTGATATGGGGGCTTGATCCCAAGACCTTGAGATCATGACCCAAGCTGAAGAAGACGCTTAACTGAATGAGTCACCCAGGTGCTCCTCATAATTAAACTTCTGAAAATAAAATAAAAGACAAAGAAAATAAATCCTGAAGTAAGCCAAAGAGAAAAGATGCATTACTTATAGGAAGACATCAATTTGAATGACAGCAGATTTCCCATCTGAAACCATACAGACCAGAAGGAAGTTGCACAAAAATTTTCAAGTGCAGAAAAGTGTTATATTGGGGCAGGAAATCTGCAATTTGAGCCTGGAACATCTTGTAGTGCCAGAAAGTAAGGAACTGCTCAAAAGAAAAAGAAAAAAACACAATGGAAGGAGCATGTCAAAGGGATGAGGAGGGGCACCTGGGTGGCTCAGTGGGTTAAGCCTCTGCCTTCAGCTCAGGTCATGATCTCAGGGTCCTGGGATTGAGCCCTACATTGGGATCTCTGCTAAGCGTGGAGCCTGCTTCCCCCTCTCTCTCTGCTTACCTCTCTGCCTACTTGTGATCTCTCTCTCTATATATAAAATAAATAAATAAAACTTAAAAAAAAAGGGGGATGAGGAGCCAAATAAAAGAACTCCCAGTTGCCAAAGCTAGAACAATTTGAGCAACACAGTAATGTGGTATTGGGTTACAAACCACAGTATAAAATAAATATTCGTGATGGGGTGCCTGGGTGGCTTAGTCATTGGGCGTCTGCATTTGGTTCAGGACATGATCCCAGGGTCCTGGGTTCGAGTCCCACATCGGGCTCCATGCTTGGTGGGAAGCCTGCCTCTCCCTCTCCCACCCGCCCCCTGCTTGTGTTCCCTCTCTGGCTATGTCTCTCTCTGTCAAATAAATAAAATCTTTTTTTTAAGATTATATTTATTCATTTGACAGAGATCACAAGTAGGCAGAGAAGCAGGCAGAGAGAGAGAGGAGGAAGCAGGCTCCCTGCTGAGCAGAGAGCCTGACGCACAGCTCAATCCCAGGACTCCAGGATCATGACCCCAGCCGAAGGCAGAGGCCTTAACCCATTGAGCCACCCAGGCGCCCCAAATAAATAAAATCTTAACAAATAAATAAATATTCATGAATCTAGGCTGATATAAATAATTGATTGGCTGATTAGATGGATAGATAAGTACATGTAAACATACATGCATCAGGGTAAAGAGATAAATCTCCCATGCAAAATTCTAAATAACATGTGTAGCTACTTTGTTCTCAAGGAGATGGAGCGCAACTCTCTATTCCTTAAGCTTAGGTGTACACAGTAACATCTAAGAGTACAATATGGAAAGGGGAATAAAAGAGTAACTTTACTGTGAAGCAACCTGACAAATATCACCTCAGACAAGTGTTCAAGGTGAGCATCAAAAGTGGTAAGTCACGGGGCGCCTGGCTGGCTGAGTTGGTACAGCATGTGACTCTTGATCTCGGGATTGTGAGTTCACGCCCCTTGTTGGGTGTAGAGCTTACTTTAAAAAAAAAGTGTTAAGTCATTGTGACAGTATGTACCCTTGATATGTTGTGGTGAAAATGGTATTTTACCTCTGTGGTCTTCTTCCTCAAAACCTATAATCCCAGTTTAATCATACATCAAATTCCGACAGAGAGATAGCCTACAAAATAGCAGACCAGTTCTCCACAGAACTATCAAGGTCATCAAAAGTAAGAAAAGTCTGAGAAACTGTCATAGCCAAGAGGAGCCTAAGGACATGCGATAACTAAATATGATGTGGCCTCCTAGATAGTCCTGGAACAGATAAAAGGCAGTAGGTAAAAACTAAGGAAATCTTAATAAGGTATGGACTTGAATAAAGTATCAATATTGTTTTACTAACCATAACAACCATACTCTACTCATGTGAGATGTTAACAATAGGGGAAGCTGGGTGTGGGGATATGGGAACTCTCTGTACTATCTTCTCATTGTTTCTGTAAACCTAAAACTCTTCTAAAAAATAAAGGGTAAGAAAAAAGAAAAAGAACTTGTCAACAACTTGTATGTTGAGTAAAACTATCCTTCCAATAAAGGAAAATTGAGAGAATTTGTTGCTAGCAAATCTGCCCTTAAAGAATGGCTAAAGGAAGTTCTCTGAGCAGGAAAGTGATAAAAGAAGGAGGCCTGGAAATTTAGAAAGGAAAGAACAATGCTCAGAATGCGCAAAAATAGGGGTACACCACCCTTTTCATGAGTTCCTTAAATCATCAGCAAAAATTATAACACCATCTGATGTGGTGGCTCAATATATATAGAAGAAATACTTAAGTATATATTTTAAAAGTGGGCAAAGTAAAGGAATATGAATGGAAATAAGGCCTCTATATTTCACTTGAAGTGGTAAAGCACCAATACCAGTAGTTATAATAAATTACATATTTACTTTGTAATACCTAGATCAACAACTAAGAAAACTACACAAAGCAGTGTGTTCAAAAATAATATTAAAAAATCAAGATTGAACTCTAAAAAATGTTCAAGTAACCACAAAAAACACAAAAAGAGAAAGAGAACAAGAAACAGTGTTATAAGGTGGGGGGAGAGAGGGAGATATAAAAAGGAAGAGATTATTAACTTTATTTACCTTCTTGTATTTTCAAAAAGATTTTCTTTATTTATTTGAGAGAGAGAGAGAGAGAGAGAGAGCAAGAGAGCATGAGTAGAGTGGGGAGGGACTGAGGGAGAGGGATAAGCAAACTCCCCGCTGAGCAGGAAGGGATGCAGGGCTTGATCCCAGGACCCTGGGATCACGAGCTGAGCTAAAGGCAGATGCTTAACACACTGAGCCACCCAGGAGCCCCACCTTCTTGTATTTATAGATTATTTCACTTGTTACAGTGAGAACATACTATAATTGTAATTTATTTATTTATTTTAAAAGATTTTATTTATTTATTCAACAGAGATCACAAGTAGGCAGAGAGGCAGGCAGAGAGAGAAGGGAAAGCAGGCTCCCCACTGAGCAGGGAGCTTGATGTGGGGCTCGATCCCAGGACCCCGAGATCATGACCTGAGCCGAAGGCAGAGGCTTAACCCACTGAGCCACCCAGAGGCCCCTATATTTGTAATTTAAAAGAAAACTGCAATTAAAAAACCTTTTGAGGGAAATGTTTTCCCTCAAACTTGCTTTTGCTATTGTTCTCTACTTTAGTGAATTGGTGTCATCATTCACTCCTAAGACAAGAGGCCTAAAAGTAATTCTAGATCTATCCTTTCTGTAATCTTCCACCCTTCCACTTAATTAGTCACCAGATCCAGATTTTAGTTCATAAATATCCCTATCTTCCTCTAATTAACCATAAATCCTATCTACTCCAGTTCCTAAATCTCTTTCTAAATCCCTTCCCCTCTTTACCACCTCTGCCAATAAGGCTTTTTTTAGTTCAGGACAATATCATCTCTCAGTACTTGAATAGCTTTTAAAATAATCCCCTGTTTTACTCCTCTCCTCAATCTCTCTTACAGAGGGTACTCAGAATTATCTTTCTAAACAGTTACAGTGTACCACTGTTGGCACACATAAATATATTTTTATTTTAATGGGTATACTTTTGCTCTAATTTTTATAAACTCAATGTTTCTAAGATATTAATGTCTAAATTTAAGAAATGAAAAATGGTGAAGGTAGACTATGATTCAGTGAAGTTGGAAACATTGGTCCTATAAGAATAAAGCCCAACTCCATGAGTTTTTATGCTCTGGTCCCATTCAGCCTTTCCTAATTTGTAATCATAAATGTACCATTCCAATTAGAAAGAACTTTCTGGGGCACCTGGCTGGCTCAGTTGGTAGAGCATGCAACTCTTGATCTCGGGGTCATGAGTTTGACCCCATGTTGGGTGTAGAGATTGCTTAAAAAAAAAAGGAGAAAGAACTTTCTGATGGCCCCCCAAACATGCTATGTTCTTTCTTTCCTCTCTGACCTTCCTCATGCAGTTCTCTTTTGTTCTACATAGTAAACTCCTCCTTTTCCTTAAATATTCAGCTCAAATATTTCTTCTCTGAGGAATTTTTTTTGCATGTGAATGTTTATAGCAGCTTTATTCATAATCACTGAAACCTAGAAGCAACCAAGATTTTTTAAAAGTTTATTTATTTAGTTTTTAGTAATCCCTATACCCAATGTGGGGCTCGAACCCATGACTCCGAGATCAAGAGCCACATAGTCTCCCAACTGAGCCTGCCAGGTGCCCCAAGATCTTTTTCAGTTAAGTGAATGGATAAAAAACCTGTGGTATATCCAAACAATGGAATGCTATTGGGTGATAAGAGGAAATGAGCTTTCAAACCATGCAAAAGTATGCATGAATCTTAAACATATATATCTATGTGTGAGAAGCCAGTCTGAAAAGACTGCATACTGTCAAATTCCACTTATGTGACATTCTAGAAGAGGCAAAACTGACAGTAAAAATATTGATGGTTTATAGGAATTTGGGGAAGAAGGATTGACTAGGTGAAGCCAGGAATATTTTAGTCCAGTGAAACTATTTTCCATGATACTGTAATGGTGGCTACTTTACACAGTTTTCAAAACTTCCAGAACTTTAGAGCACAAAGAGTGAAACTTATTAAGTTTCATGCAATTAAAATAAAAAGTCATTTAGAGGATCAAGGGATACAAGGTCAGAATGTAGAATGTGAAAAAAGAATCTAACTATATTACAAATGCCATGAAATAACCTTACAGAATTAGGTAAGGGCAGAGGTACAAATCTAAGTAACTTTTATAAATGAAGGTTGTCTGGAAAATTATAGGCAAAAGCAGCTACATATAAAGCATTCCATTCTAGTCAATACAGTTGTTTCCCGGGTCACCTGGGTGGCTCAGTGGGTTAAGCCTCTGCTTTCAGCTCAGGTTATGATCCCAGGGTCCTGGGATTGAGCTCCCATCGGGCTGCCTGCTTGGTGGGGAGCCTGCTTCTCCCTCTGCCTCTTCAGATCCCCCTGCTTGTGCTCTCTCGCACTCTCTCTCTCTCTCTTTAATAAAATCATAAAAACAAAAAACAAAAAACAGTTGTTGCCTGTGAAGCTACATGCTAGCAATTCTGAAACCATTATACATATATACTGGGATTGAGCAATTAAGTAACCAGATGATGGATTGTGGGAGCCAGGTTTCTCACTGTTAGGAGTTGGGAGGGTACAGAGAAGCAAAGGCAAGAGGCTAAAATGATCCATATGGTAAAGGATAAGAATTGGAGGCCACAGTACGTACTCATGTTTAGCATAATACAGATATATTTATAAATCTTTAAATATGTATGTTGCTAAATGAATTAAGGAGGCCATTAGACTGATGCAGCTCTAAGGCCAATGGTGGCCTATATAAGCAAACCAAAATCTAAGCCTATAAAGGCCTCAAGGTTACCAAATCCAAACATTAAGGACAATCAATTACAAACAGCCAACTAGGCTTTAAGCCACAGGCCCCCAAAACCTCCAGTTTGTTGCTGCCCAATTCGAATGGGTTTTTGCTCAAACTTCCAAAATTGTTAATGTGCCTGAATTTGATTTTCCAACTGCAATAGTGCCAGAAGAGGGAACTGAAGGAGATTCCAGAGGGCCCCCAGAAGCAACGTTGTGGCAAGCAGGGGAAGGCATCTGCTGAGCCCCTTGAGCTCACCCCCCCTTCACCACCTCTGGAGGTGGGGGGGAAGCCTCCCCCCCCATCCCAGATCTACAGCCTTTGTTTTAAGAGCTTTTGGACTTGGCACATTCTTCTCCAGACTGGGTCAGGAACCCGGCCAGAGTTAGATCGGATCTGACCTAAAAATCAGACTCTGGCTTGAGGATTATTTTCTCATAGCACCCCTCTAACAGCTCTATTCTAGTACTTGTACTTTCTAATGTGGTAATTATTTGTTCATATTTCTGTGTTCCCCACAAAATTATGACCCCTTCCTGGACAGGGCCCAAATCTTACTCAACTTCTTATCTTAAATTCTCACAAAATACCTGGCATACATAGGTACTCATAAAATGTAAGTTGAATGGAAAAGATTGAAGTCTGGAATCTAGAGTCAAGGAGAGCAAGCATTCCCTAAAGGCAGATCTGCTTTGCATGTTACTACAGCCTTCCTCTCTCCTTTTAGACATCACTTGGGTCACCTGGAAAAGAATGCAAAGGCCAGAGTCATGAAGGTTTCAGGGCTAGGAACAGAACAGATTAGAAGGGTTTAAGGTGAGGCCCAGCTGCCTTCAGCTGGCACTAAGTTAATTGTTCTGCCCACCCACACTTCAGTCTCTGTGGATCCAGCCTTCTTGCCCACCTTCCCTATCTGGTTTCTGGCTATCTGTTGGGGAATAAACCCAAGAATTATGGCCTCTGCCTACCTCTGGGATCAGCAAGTAGTGCCCTGGACTTGAGAAAACAGAGTGGACATTGCTCTGCTGTAGTTTCAATTCTATGATGAAGTTTGGAACTCTCTAGATTGGTATTTCACTTCCAGATAAGGCACAGTAGTTGTAAAAGATTGTTAGTGGTGGTAAGGAACAAAGATGCAGGTGAGAGGAGAGAGCTAGATTGACCATCACCATACAAATCTTTTTTTAAACAGATTTTACTTATTTAATTGAGAGAAAGAGTGAGAGAGTGCACACAAGCAGGGGGGAGGGGCAGAGACAGAAGGAGAGGGACAAGCAGACATCCCACTGAGTGGGGAGCCTGATGTGGGACTCGATTCCAGGACCCTGAGATCATGACCTGAGCTGAAGGCCGACGCTTAACCAACTGAGTCACCCAGGCTCCCTTTTACCATAAAAATCTTACACAGAAAACATTTACACTCTTTGGCCCTGATGATAGCCCCACTTCTGTAGGAACACTGACTGGACAAGCAGACATAATTGGGAAGAGGCTGCAGTTCCTCAAAGTGCCAGACTTGGAGCTAGCCCTCTTATATGCCAATTTTTCTCTTCACACTAAATACAACTTTTTTGGTTTATTTGTGATCTTTGGTTAGAGCACCTTGACAAAGGAATAACTGCCTACAGGTTGAATGTTTCCAGCTCTCTAGGGGCTCCTTGTCTTGAGAAACCCATGGCTATAGCCCCATGAGTAGGGAGTATGGCCCCGACCTTCCAAGAAACTCAATATAAAAGGGTTTACATTGAAAGTTAGCGATTGCTTTTTAAGTTATCATTTGAGGGATGGGAAATGGTACCAACCAAGTAGTAGTAGATTTAAAAAAAAAACAAATAAAACAATACAAAAAATAAAACAAAAAAAAAATAAAACAAAACAAAACTCTTAAGTCTCTTCACTAAGCTTTTCTTCCTTTAGCCACTTGATTCTGAAGGCAAGACAAGATTAGGCAGACATGGGGGAAGGGAGAAGGGAAATATGCCTAACTACAAAAAAGGCAAATGTGAGGTATATGGTGGAATAAGAACTATGATCCTGAGAGTTCACCAAACATCAGTATCCAAAATTTTAAAAGATGTTTTCCACTTAAAATGATACATGTTTGGGGCGCCTGGGTGGCTCAGTGGGTTAAAGCCTCTGCCTTCAGCTTGGGTCATGATCTCAGGGTTCTGGCATCGAGGCCTGCATTGGGCTCTCTGCTCGGCAGGGAGCCTACTTCCCTCTCTCTCTCTCTCTCTCTGCCTGACTCTGCCTCCTTGTGATTTCTGTCTGTCAAATAAATAAATAAATCTTTTTAAAAAATGATACATGTTTTAGGGGTGCCTGGCTGGCTTAGTCAGTAGAGTATGAGACTCTTCTTCTTTCCTTTTTTTTTTTTTTAAAGACTTTATTTATTTATTTATTTATCAGAATGAGACAGAGTGAGAGATGGGGCACAAGCAGGGGGAGTAACAGGCAGAGGGAGAATCAGGCTCCCCACTTAGTTGGGAGCCCAATACAGGACTCCATCCCAGACCCTGGAATAAGGACCTGAGGCAAAGGCAGACACTTAACTAAGCCCTCCAGGCATCCTGAGCAGGAGACTCTTGATCTCAAGGTTGTAAGTTTGAGCCCCATGTTGGGTGTAGAGATTGCTTAAACATAAAATCTTTAAAAAAAATAAAAATGATACATGCTTATCATAGAAAATAAGGAAAATGGAGTCCTCAAAGTATTTTGTCTATACTCACTCTCTAAAGCAGGCTCTCTCAAACATTAATGTGCATAAAATCATGGGGAGCTTTATTTATTTTTTAAAGATTTTACTAGTTTATTTGACAGAGAGAAACAGTGAGAGAGAGGGAACACAAGCAGTGGGAGAAGGAGAGGGAGAAGCACGCTTCCCACTGAGCTGGTAGCCTGATGTGGGGCTCTATCCCACTGTCCTGGGATCATGACCTGAGCCAAAGGCAGATACTTAACTACTGAGCCATCCAGGCACCCTGGGATTGTGTATTTTAAATAAGCATACCAGATAATGGAGAGGGGCCGCATTTTAAGAATGTGGGCCTAGGGTGGAGCTTCATTCTTAGTACATAGATTGATGATTCTGAATTTCTTCTTATTCTGTCTTTCTTTCTTTTAGCAAACTTACCCATTGACGTAGTCACAGTCTCACTTATATGAACGACTATTTATTTCTGCCCTCAATCTCTCTGAGTTTCAGAACCAAGTTTATAGCTGCCTGCAAGAATCCATGTGCCTTGCCAGCACCTCCAACTCGACATGTTCAAAACTGAAGTCATTAGTCATCAGTGAACAATGACTTCTTTTTATTTTTTTAAAGGTTTTATTTATTTATTTATTTGACAGACAGAGATCACAAGTAGGCAGAGAGGCAGGCAGAGAGAGAGAAGGAAGCAGGGTCCCTGCTGATCAGAGAGCCCGATGCAGGACTCCATCCCAGGACCCTGGGATCATGACCTGAGCCGAAGGCAGAGGCTTAATGGTCTGAGCCTTCCAGGCATCCCATACCTAACATTCTTTAAAAGTAATCTCTACCCCCCTAACATGGGGTTCAAACTCAGGACCCCAAGATCAAGAGTCACATGCTCTAAATGTATATAGCATTTTAATCTTCCCTTTTTAAGTAAATTTTTTCTAATTAAAAGTAACACATTTAAAGAAAAAAGTGAGTTGAAAAACAAAATGTAAAATACGATTAAAAATACAAAATAGCAATTCTACTCCTGGGTAGGTACCCAAACAAACTGAAAGCAGGGACTTGAACAGATATTTGTACACTCATCTTCAAAGCAGCATTATCCACCATAGCCAGAAGGTGGAAGCAAGTCAAGTATCAGTGAATGAATGAATGGATAAAGAAAATGTAGTGTAGGGACACCTGGGTGGGTCAAGAGTTGGATGTTTAACTGACACTCAGGTACCCCTCGCCTCGCTGGTGCTCTCTCTCTCAAATAAACAATCTTAAAAAAATTTAAAAAAATCTTTAAAAAAAGATTTTTTTCTCAAATAAACAATTTATTTCTCAAATAAACAATCTTAAAAAATAGAAAATTTTTTTAAAAAAAGCATCCAACTCTCAGTTTTGGCTCAGGTCATGATCTCAGTGTCATGAGATCAAACCCCGCATTAGACTCTGCTCTGTGAGGTGTCGGCTTAAGACTCCTTATGTCCCACCTCCCATGCTTGCTCAGGCTCTCCTCTAAAAATAAGTAATCTTTTAAAAAATGCTATATACATTTAAGAAAAAAAATTAATACAGTGGTATTTCTTTTTTTTTATTTTTTTAAAGATTATTTATTTATTTATTTGACAGAGAGAGATCACAAGTAGGCAGAGAGGCAGGCAGAGAGAGAGGAGGAAGCAGGCTCCCTGCTGAGCAGGGAGCCCGATGCGGGACTCGATCCCAGGACCCTGAGATCATGACCCGAGCGAAGGCAGCGGCTTAACCCACTGAGCCACCCAGGCACCCCGGTATTTCTTTTTTTAAAAGTTTGTTTGACAGACAGAGATCACAAGTAGGCAGAGAGGCAGGCAGAGAGAGAGAGAGAGAGAGAGATGGAAGCAGGCTCTCTGCCGAGCAGAGAGCCCAATGCAGGCCTCGATGCCAGAACCCTGAGATCATGACCCAAGCTGAAGGCAGAGGTTTTTAACCCACTGAGCCACCCAGGCGCCCAATACAGTGGTATCTCTGATCTGTTGGCCACAGAATTCAAGTTAGTTCTTAACCTGATCATCTTTGGATGAACTGACAAAACTAGGTTTCTGGACCTACAAAATAAGAGATCAGACCCTGGTCTTAGAAATGCCACAAGGTTAATGGCATCTTTAAGGCTCAGTCTAAAGCAGCCTACTGACTCATTTCTGATCTCCCTTTACGCTGAGATGTAGGTAACTCCAACTTAGGAACAGTGAATACTAAATTTAGAAATAAGGAGTTTCCTACCTCATTTCCTTTTGCTACTTTCTCGAAGGGATTTCAGGGTTGGAAGAAGCACGAGAAATCAATTAGTATAATCCTTCTATAAAACAATCCACTTGAAATGAATGGGCTCTCTGAAAATGACTGTAGGGTGTAGGTATTTGGTCTCTGATGGCATTCATGAGGGTATGGATCTCTTAAGAAATATAATTTCAAGGTGGTTATTGTTTTTATAAAGTAATATTTCAGGGGGATAATTTCTAAACACTCTAAAGCCATTTATATCAGGAAAGCTATATTCTCTATATTACAGAGCAGGAAACTTTACCATAAGCTCTCAAGGCTGACTACATAACTCAGCAGCTCTCAAGGTCAACAACAAACACATCAAGTAAAATCTTCAGAAGAAAAGAACAGTGAGGAGTCATTGCAAATGGGTATGGGTGTTACTTTTGGAATAATAAAAATATTCAAAAAGTAATTGTGGTGATAGTTGTGGAACTGTGAATATACTAGAAACCAATCAATTGTACAGGGTGCCTGGGTGGCTCAGTCAGTTAAGCATTGCCTTCAAGTCAGGTCATGATTCCAAGGGCTTGGAATCAAGCCCTGTGTCTGGCTCCCTGCTCAGTGGGGGAGTGTGCTTCTCCCTCTCCCGCTGCCCCTTCTCATGAGCTCTCTCTCTCTTGCTCACTCTCTTTTTCAAATAAATAAATAAAATCTTTAAAAAAATCAATTGTATACCTTAAATGGGTAAGTTGTATAGTATGTGATTTATGTATCAATAAAGTTGTTATTTTAAAAAAGACATCAAGATATTGGAAACACGAGATGCCTGGGTGGCTCAGTTGGTTAAGAAGCTGCCTTCGGCTCAGGTCATGATCCCAGCGTCCTGGGATCGAGTCCTGCATCAGGCTCCTTGCTCGGCAGGGAGCCTGCTTCTCCCTCTGCCTCTGCCTGCCATTCTGTCTGCCTGTGCTCGCTCGCTCTCCCTCTCTCTCTCTCTGATAAATAAATTTTTAAAAAATCTTTAAAAAAAAGATATTGAAAACACAACCCTCTGAATAGAAGAAAAAATTTGCAAATCATATATCTGATATACGGTTGTGGGCATATATACGATATATAAAGAACTCCTACAACTTCATAATAAAATATAAACCAATTTTTAAAAGGGCAAAGATTTCGGGGCACCTGGGTGGCTCAGTGGTTAAGCCTCTGTCTTTGGCTCAGGTCATGATCCCGGGGTCCTGGGCTCGAGTCCCACATCAGGCTCTCTGCTACGCAGTGAGCCTGTTTCGTCCTCTTCTCTCTCTCTGCCTGCCTCTCCGCCTACTTGTGATCTCTCTCTCTGTCAAATAAATAAATAAAAACTTGGACTGCCTGGGTGGCTCAGTGGGTTAAGCCTCTGCCTTCAGCTCAGGTCATGATCTCAGGGTCCTGGGATCGAGTCCCCCATTGGGCTCTCTGCTAGGCAGGGAGCCTGCTTCCTCCTCTCTCTCTCTCTCTCTCTCTCTCTCTGCTTGCCTCTCTGCCTCCTTGTGATCTCTCTCTGTCAAATAAATAAAATATTAAAAAAATAAATAAAATCTTAAAAAAATAAATAAAAGGGCAAAGATTTCAATTAGCAATAATTGCACCTCGGATAAACCTCATTGGCTACGATACTGCCACTGCGCAAAGCTAAAGGGAAAAGATTTCAAAAGACATTTCTCCAAAGAAGATATCCAAATGGCCAACAACCACGTGAAAAGATGTTAACCATCACCAATCATTAGGGAAATGCCAATCACAACCACAAGTATGTTTATGACTAAAACAGATAATGACAAGTGTTAGTGAGGATAATGGAGAAATTCAAATCCTCACATATTGCTGGTAGAAATGCAAAATGGTACAGCTTCTGTGGGGAACAGTGGAAGATAGTTTAGCAATTCCTCAACAAATTAAACAGAATTACTACATGACCAAGCAATTCCATTCCTAGATACCTACTAAAAGAATTACAAACATTTGTTCAAACAAATCCTTAAACATATATGTTTATAGCAGTACTATTTACAATAGCCAAAGGGTGGAAACAACCCAAATGCCCATCAATGAGTGAATGGGTAAACAAATTGTGGAGTAACTATACGAAGGAGCATCATTCAGTCATAAAAAGTAATGAAGTACCAATACATGCCACACAGTGTGGATGAGCCTTAAAAACATCAAGGTAATCATTTCACAATGTATATAATATCATGTATACATATATCAAAACATCACATTGTACACATTAAGAATATACGTTTGCCAATCACACCTCTATAAAGCTGGAGGGAAAAAGAGAAAACATCTAAGTGAAAGAAGTCAGAGACAAAAGATCACATATTGTATGATTCCATTTATATGAATTATCTAGAATAGGTCAATCCAGAGATAGAAAGCAGATTAGGGGTTACGAAGGTCTGAGGGGAGGGGGAAATGGTGGGGGGATAACTGCCTGATGGGTACAGATTTTCCATTCGGAGTGATGACAAAGATAGAGGTGATGGTTGCACAACGTCATGAATATACTTAATATCATTGAGTTGCACATTTTAAAACAGTTAAAATGGGTAAATTTCATGGTATGTGTATTTTGCAACCACAAAAAGAAAAGAAGAAATCAGACCTGTAAGAGGTTGCAGGAAAGCATTAAGAATAAACTAACTATAAATGAGATATAAGCTTCATTACAACACAGCTTGGAAAATAAAAGTGTAGTAGATCTAACCAGTTGAGATACAGGAATGCATTTAGCAAAAGTGTAACCCTGTAGGACTAACTACTGATTGAAATCTTTTATCACATAAAAAATCTTAGTATTGGAAAGAATCTTAGATGCCATCCTAATCTTCTCTACAGTAAAAAAATGAACACAAGGAAAAAACATGAACAAACTTATTTTGAAAAACATCAGGTCCAAAATATAAAGAGCTCAGAAGGTCATCAGTCTTATCTTCATACACACACAAAAATGCTGAAGAAACTGAAAATCAACAACAATTCTTAGGTTCATCAGAGAATTGAAGTCACAGGGCAAATGACTGCCTCCCAAAGTAGAGAGACAGGTGAATACAAGAGAATCATGGCTTTTGAGAATAGAAGCCCACCCCTGGGGCTAGTATTAGAATAGGAAATTTGGTCTGTAATAGACCAACTGCTGGAAAGTCTGTGTGGAGAAGCATAAGAGTTAAAAAAAAAATCCAGAGGGAGGGCCCAATCTTAGGGAGGCCCAACACTTTCATGAGTTTTACCTACATGAGCCCTACTAAGTTCTCAGTTTGAAGACTAGAGAAAAAGTACCTCAAAATTGTGATGGTGGTGGAGGGGAACCATTTTGAAATATGCCCAGAATATTCTGTTCTCCTTAAACAAACAAACAAACAAACAAAAAAACCCCTACACTAAAGATAATCTATTTGACCAGAGCTTAGCCAATCTGGAGGAATGGAAATACCCATCTCCAGCCCCTTCTAGTTTTCCTATCTCACCTAAGTTGGGAGATGTGGTAGAATGGAAAGCACTTGTTAAAGGTCACAGCTCAGGAATACAGGTTCACTAAAAGACCGAGAACTAACCACAGGAATAGAGAATCCTCCTCCAACACCATGACACCACATTAATAAGATTCCTGTATAATAACAAGATGACAACGGAAAGAACTATATATCTCAGACCTTATTTAAAAAGAATTTTCTAGGGAAATCCAAAGACAACAGGGGTGGCAAAAACAAGGGCACCAGTGGCAATTTCACCTCTGACACAGCTACAGTAAACAGTAAAACCAACCTAATCCCTAGCCAGATAAAAAAAAAAATTCTCACACTAAATGCTAATTTGCCTGAGTTCCTTTTACCCAGGACATCACATTCAGCCTCTGCCTTTGGCTCAGGTCATGATCCCAGGGTCCTGGGATCAAGCCCTTCATCAGGCTCTCTGCTCGCTTGCTTCCTCCCCACCTCTGTCTGTCTGCCTCTCTGTCTATTTGTGATCTCTGTCTGCAAATAAATAAATAAAATCTTAAAAAAATAAAACATTGATCCAGCAATTCCACTTCCACGTATATACCCAAAAGAACTGAAAACAGGAATTTGAACACATATTTGTACATTTATGTTCACAGCAGTCCTCTTCTCAACAGTCAAAATGTGGAAACCATTCCAATGCCCATCAACAGATGAATGGATAAACAAAATGTAGCATATACATACAATGGAATATCAGTTAGCCTTAAAATTAAGTGAATTCTGATATATGCTACAATGTGGATGAGATGTGAAGACATGAGGACAGATATTGTATGATTCCACTTATATGAGATACCTAGAGTTATCAAATTCATAGAGACAAAAAGTAGAAAAGGTTTCCGGGGGCTGAAGGAGGAAAGGGGAATTACTGTTTAATGGGTACAGAGTATTAGTTTGGGATGACAAAAAGTTCTGGAGATGAATAGTGGTGATGGTTGTACCACAGTGTGGATGTAATTAATGCCACTGAACTGTACACTGAGAAATAGTTAAATGGTAAATTCAGCTATGTACATCTCATGGCAATTAAAAAAATAAGACAAGTCATATATATATACACAAGGAACTATTTCTACATGTTTTTTTCCCTGACTTTATTTATTAGAGAGAGAGAGAGAAAAAGAGCGTGAGCTGGGAGAGGGGTTGGGGAGAGAAGCAGACTCCCCGTTGATCACAGAGCCTGATGCAGGGCTTGATCCCCAGACCCTGAGATCATGACTTGAGCCGAAGGCAGATGCTTAACAACTGAGCCACCCAGGCGCCCCTCTACATAGTTTGTTGTGAAAAACTAAAAGGCATGCAGAAAATACTGTGGTAATCTTGAAATCCTATAAAAATGTTTACAAAAATGCTTGCTTTAGTTATCTCCCACTTCTAAAGTTGTACCTTGATTAATCTGATTGTTTGCCATGTTTGTGTTAGCAACATACTTGTAAACCACTTCTACAGATGGCTAATCTTATCTCTTAGGTGACAAGTGTTATTAAAATTTCAATTATTAATTCTTTTCCCAAGCTTTTAGCTTCCAACATACTCATTATAGCCCTAATCATTTCACCTGACAATATCTATTTGCTAATCAATTCCCAGTGAGAATTATAAGATATTCATGTGCAGTAGCAAGAAAAAAATTAGAATCTCTGAAACAGATGGTTAGTAATATGCTTTTAAATCTAGAATGTATAGAAAATGAAAATGTGAGACTCACTGGTGATTCCCAGAGGAAATAACAGTACTCCAATCAGTGCACTGTGTGGCTTGTCAAATAAGTAATACAGAAACCTGAGTGGGACCATTTGGAACCTGACAAAAGAAAGTCTTGCAGAAATGGTGATGGGGGCTGGCTAGATGCACAGCCATTGCACATAGAAGAAAAGACTAGAAGAACGTACACTAAAATATTAATATTGATTATCTCTGGGGAGTCGGGTTACCAGTTTTCATTTCTTTTTTGTTTGTTTACCTCTATTTTCTAAAAATTTTAAAATAAAACATGACAACTGCTCTCATAGGAAAAAACCCCAAGCAATAACACTTATCAAAGATGTCACCAATACAGGAGATCCTGGCCTCTGCCCCCCAGCAAATATCAACAATTAAAGGGCTATCCATCAACAGAAAAAGCTCTAGGAGAGCTCTGGAATCCATTCCAACTTTAGCAACACAGTGAAACAAAAACTTGAAAATAATCATACAAGAAAGGAAAAAAGACTGCTTCATTTTGCCTGTATCATCCCATTCCTCAAGCTAGCTTTGCTCAGCACCAAGAAAGAACTTCCTGGCTAGAGAGAGTCCCCCTTACCAAGTAAGGAAGAGTGGAGTGAGTGAAGAGTTTGCCCAGCCTCTTGGGCCCAGACCAGCAAATCTGAGACATAAAGAGATGACTAGGAGCAAGGAAGAAAAGCAGGGGTTACCTAAGCGGTCACACAGTGGAAATAATCATGGTTCACGATGACCTGCTTTGCAGAAAACCGCAGGAGATTCACCACGAAACTAACAGCCAACATAGCTACTATGGACTGCCTACAAATTTCACCATCTTTGGTCCCATGGGTCTTCATACTCACTGACCCGAGCTACCTAAGTCCTTCCCTACTCTGCTTTTCCACCAAAGCCTGGGAACAACACTGGCAGTCAGCACAGGCCTCTGCAGCTATCTAAGTACAAGACACCAGCTGACCCCACTGCCATGTGCACACTTGGGTCTAGCCCCTCCAGCTGTGCACTTGCGCACTGCTGGCCCGACAACTATTGCTGGCCTCCACAGTGGTGCACATGCCTGGGAAGCACTGTGCAGCCATGAGAAAGCCAGGGCCCCTGCAGCTGCCAGAGAGCCCATAATTGGCCCCAGCCTTGGTTGTGTGCCTGGTCTCCACCACTACATGTGAGTCTGCACCCAGTCCCTTGCACTACAAAGTTACCTGTAGCTGACTTTCGTAACTAAATGTACCCAACCACTGGCTCCAACCACCACCAGTACTGACACATGTCCTGGTCCCCAGCCAGGGTAACAGAGATGCTGCTGAGGACCCTGATACCTCTGGCAGCCACTGTGGACCCTGCACAGTGACAATCAAGACTCACAGAATTATCCATGCTGTGGAACCCAGTGGCCTGAGCCAAAGAGACATCACACTCCCCCTGGATCCAGGGCCGACATATGTCCATGCACTTGGTGCCCTCCACCATTAGATCTGGAGCCACAGTACACTCAAGTGGGCAGCCATCCCCAGGTAAAAGGATTCCCTTTCCAAAGACAGTCCATAATGTCTATAAGGGGGTGACTGATTCTTTAAATGTGCAGGTACCTACACAAGGCTACAGGGATCACAAAGAAAATAGGAAGCATGATATCACCAAAGGAATACAATAAATCTCCAGTGACTGGAGAAATGCAGATACAGGAATTATCCAACAAAGAATTCCAGGAATTGTTCTCAAGATGCTCAGAGCATTACAAGGCAACACAGGTAAACAATTAAACAATATCAGAAAACAGGGGCGCCTGGATGGTTCAGTCAGTTGGTTTCTGATTCTTGGTTTCGGCTCAGGTCATGATGTCAGGGTTACAGGGTTAGGCCTGGATTGGGCTCTGTGCTCAGCACTGAGTCTGCCTAAGATTCTCTGCCTTTGCCCCTTCCCAGACTCGTATGCTCTCTCTCTCAAATAAATAAAATCTTTTTTTTAAAAAAAGCAATATCAGAAAACATTATAAGAACAAAATGAGAAATTCAACAAAAATAAATAAAGTATTTAAAAATCCAGAAATTTTGGGGGTGCCTGGCTGGCTCACTCAGTAGAGCATGTGACTCTGGATCTTAGTGTTGTGAGTTTGACTTCCATGCTGGGTGTAGAGATTATCAAAAAATAAATAAACTTTTAAAATATTCATTTATTTGTTTTAGAGAGAGAGAGAATGCAAGCACGAAGAGGGGCAGAAGGAGAGGGAGAGAATCCTTAAGCACACTCCCCACTGAGTGTAGAACCTGACATGGGCTTGATCCCAGGACCCTGAGATCATGAACTGAGCCAAAATCAAGAGTCAGATGCTTACCTGACTGAGCCACCCAGGTGCCGTAAATAAATTTTTAAAAAGTAAAAAACAAAAGAAAACAAACAAAAAACAACAACAGCAACAACAACAACAACTAAACACCCAGAAATTTTGGACCTAAAGAATAACTGAAGGACTTAATAGAGAGCTCCAAGAGCAGACCTGAACAAAGAAAAGAAAGAATCAATGAGCTAGAAGACAGACCAAGTCAAAGTACCCAGTCAGAAGAGCAAAAAAGAAAAAAGTTTCAAAACGAATAAAGAAAGCCTACAGGAGTTATGGAACACAATCAAGAGAAGTAATGTATGCATCACTGGAGTCCCAGGAGGAAAAGAGAGGGATAAAGGGGTGGAAAACTTATTTAAAGAAATAATGGCTAAGAACTACCCAAACCTGGGAAGAGTTTTGGGCATCTAAGTTCATGGAGTTAATTGGTCAAACCAAAATTTCAATTCAAAATGAACTTCTCCAAGAAACATAATAATAAAACTCTAAAATCAAGAAAAAGAGAGAATTTTAAAAGCAGCAAGAGGAGAAAAAAAAAATTTCTCATACAAAGGGAACCCCATAAGGCTATCAGTGGGTTTCTTACAGAGCCCTTACCTATTACTAATTACTCTAAATGTAAGTGGATTGGATATCCAATCAAAAGACATAGAGTGGCTAGATGGATTAAAAAAAACAAGACCCAACTATAGCTACCTGAAAGACACTCACTTCAGCTCGAAGGACACACATGGGCTCATAGTGAAGGGATAGAAAAAGATAAACAATGCAAAGAGAAACCAAAAGAGAGCAAGGGAAACTATACTTATATCAGAAAACAGTCTTAAAGTGGTGCCTGGGTGGTTCAGTCAGTTCAGTGTCTGATTGTTAATTTCAGCTTGGGTCATGATCTCAGTGTCGTGAGACAGAGCCCCATGTCAGACTCTGTGCTGGGCGTGGAGCCTGCTTGGGATTCTCTCTCTCCCTCTCTCTCTCTCTGCTCCCCTGGCTCCCTTCCTCTATAAAAAAAGAAAGAAAGAAAGAAAGAAAGAAAGAAAGAAAGAAAGAAAGAAAGAAAGAAAGAAAGAAAATGGACTTAAAGCCAAAAACAGTAACAAGAGACAAATATGGTTGTGTTATGATAAGATGGTAAATATATCAGCAAGATAAAACAATTGTAAATGTATATGCACCAAACATCAAAGCACCTAAATATAATAAACCAATACTAAGAGATCTAAAGAGAGAAATAGACAAAAATAGTAGTAGGAGACTTCAATATCCTATCATCAACAATGGACAGATCATAAAGACAGAAAATCAACAAAGAAATGCTGGCCTTACAGCTACTTTAGACCAAGTGGACCTAAGAGACACATATAGAACATTCCATCCAAAAGTAGCAGAATACACATTTTTCTCAAGTGCACACGGAACATTCTCTAGGACAAATCATATGATAGGTCACAAAGCAAGTCTCAGCTAATTTAAGAAAACGGAAATCATACCAAGTATCTTTTCTGACCACAATGGTATGAAAAAAGGAACCAATAAAAGGAGGAAAGCTGGAAAATGCACAAATATGTGAAAATCAAACAACACACTGTGGAATAACCAATGGCTCAAAGAAAAAAGAAAAAGTGATTAAGAAATATCTTGGAAAAAAATGGAAGCACAATGTATCAAAACCTATGGAATACTACAAAAGGACTTCTAGGATAGATGTTTATAGGAACAAATGCCTACAGGCACCTGGGTGGGCTCAGCTGATAAGCGGCTGCCTTCAGCTCAGGTCATGATCCCAGAGCCCTGGGATCAAGGCCCACATCGAGCTCCCTGTTCGGTGGGTAGCCTGCTTCCTCCTCTCCCACTTTCCCTCTTTGTGTTCCCTCTCTGTCTGTGTCTCTGTCAAATAAATAAATAAAATCTTAAAAAAAAAAAAAAGAAACAAATGCCTACATTAAGAACAAAGAGGGATCTCAAATAAACCACCTAACTTTACACCTCAAGGACCTAGGGGAAAAAAGAATAAGCCCAAACGTATCAGAAGAAAGAAAATAACCAAGAGCAGAAATAAATGAAAGACCAGAAAACAGTAGAAACAATAAATAAAATTAAGAGCTGTTTTTTTCAAAAGATGAAAAAAACCGACAGACTTTAGCTACACCAACTCAGAAAAAAAAGGAAAGAGGACTCAAATAAAATCAGAAATGAAAGAGAAGAAATTTTAAGAGATACTACATAAGGGGCGCCTGAGTGGCTCAGTAGGTTAAGCGTCTGCTTTGGCTCAGGTCATGATCCAAGAGTCCTGGGATTGAGTCCTGCATTGGGTTCCTTTCTCAGCAGGGAGCATACTTCTCCCTCTGCCTGCCTTCCCCTTGCTTGTGGGCTCTGTCTCTCTCTGACAAATAAATAAATAAAATCTTTTAAAAAATATTTAACAGGGGCACCTGGGTGGCTCAGCAGGGAGCCTGCTTCCTCCTCTCTCTCTGCCTGCCTCTCTGCCTACTTGAGATCTCTGTCTGTCAAATAAATACATAAAACCTTTAAAAAATAATAAAATAAAAAATAAAAATATGTAACAGACATATTATATGAAGTCTTTTGTGTTAAAAAGGTGTCTTTGCATATATGATTTTTTAAATTTTTACTTTTTAATTCCAGAACAATTAACATAGTGTTATATTAGTTTCAGGTGTACAATATAATGATTCAACAATTCTAGTGACCTCGCGGCGCAATGGTAGCGCGTCTGACTCCATAATGATTCAATAATTCTATATATTACTTAGTGGCATATTTGATGTTTTATATATTATTAGTAAATTGGTTCTGGTAAAATGTCATCCTTGTAGTCAATTTTAAATGTTTGAGCAATTTAGATTTTTTATTTTAAGGTGAATTCTAACTAAAATATTCTTTTTTAAAAAGTTTATTTATTTTTCGTAATCCCTACACCCAGCACAGGGCTCAAAGTTACCACCTCAAGATCAAGAGTCACATGCCCTTCTGACAGGTGCCCCTACATTATTCTTTTTTAAATCCAGCTTTATTGAAGCATGACAAGTAAAATTGTATATATTTAAAGTGTACACATGACAATTTGATACATGCACACTTTGTGAAATGATTAGTACAATGAGCTTATTTAATGCAACTATCACTTCCTATAGCTACCTTTTCTTTTTTGGTGTGGTGAAAAGATCTACTCTCTTAACAAATTTCAAGTATACAATACAGTATTATTAACCATAGTTGTGATACTATATGTTAGATCCCCAGAACTTATTCATTTTGTAACTGAATGCTTGTATGCTTTGAGGAACATCTCCCCATCTCTCTCCCACCTCTTAGCCCCTGGTAATTACCATTCTACTCTCTGTCTCTAGAAGTTCAATTTTCTTTTTATGATTCTATATATGTGAGATCATACAGTATTTGCCTTTCTCTATCTGGCTTATACTTAGCATAATATTATAAATGGCAGGGTTTCCTTCCTTCTCATGCTGAATATTTCATTGTATACCACATCTCCTTTATCTATCAGATCTGTTGACAGATACTTAGCTTATTTCTTAGCTACTATGAAGAATGCTACAATGTACATGGAAGTGCACATATCCTAATTTCATTTCCTTTGGCTATAGACCCAGGAGTGGGATTGCTGGATCATATCATAGTTCTATTTTTAATTTTTTGAAGAATCCTCATATTGTTTTCCATAATAGCTTATATTCCCAACAACAGTGTATAAGACTTCTCTTTTCTTCACATCCTCTCGATGCTTGCTATCTCTTGTCTTTTTGATACAAGTCAAGAGTACTTCTTTTTTTCAAGTTTACTTATTTAAGTAATCTCTACACCCAACATGAGACTCAGACTCACAACCTTGAGATCAAGTCTCATGTTCTTCCACTGAGCCAGCAAGACACCCCAAGAATACTTCTTGAACTAACTTTCTCTTTCAGCAGCCTAATCAACTTCTCTTCAACCTATTAATGCTCTCAAGACTTTGCCCATCTTAAAAAAAAGTATTCTGCCAACCACATTTTCTTGTGTAGCTACTGTGTACTTTCCCTATTGCCCCTTCCCTTTGCCAAACGTCTTCAAAGATTAGTTTGCACTTCTGCACCTCACAGTCACTTCTTGTAAATTGGGAAATATTTTAAGCAAACAACAATAATAATAATAATATAATGGGGCGCCTGGGTAGCTTCGTCGGTTAAGTTGGTTAAGTGTCTCTTATTTTGGCTCAGGTCATGATTTCAGAGTCACGGGGGAGTTTTGCTTGAGATTCTCTCTCTCCCTCTCCCTAACAATCCCCTCCAGCCCCTGCTCTGTCTAAAATAATTTCTTTCCTATTTTTTAAAGAAGTGAAACATTACTGTTATAGTTTTTTTTTAAAGATTTTACTTATTTATTACTTATTACAAGTAGGCAGAGAGGCAGGCAGAGAGAGAGGGGGAAGCAGGCTCCCTGCTGAGCAGAGAGCCCGATGCAGGGCTCGATCCCAAGACCCTGGGATCATGACCCGAGCCGAAGGCAGAGGCTTTAACCCACTGACCCAACCAGGCGCCCCACATTACTATTATAGTTTAAGTATCATGTGTAGCTATCACTTCCCTATTTCTCTCCTTACCTCTCCAGAGGTAACCACTATTCAGACTTTGGTATTTCTTATTTCCACACATGTTTTGTTATTGATACTATATATGTATATATCCCTAAAAAATATGTAGTCATGGGAGATGTGGAACCAATAACCACCAATGAATCCTGCCTCCCTGAATCCACACCCTTGGGTAGTCTCCTCCCACACTGACTCTGGATTTGGCTATCGGATTTACTTTGGCCAATGGGATAACTATAAATGGGATACACGCAGAAGCTTGAAAATTATTCATACATTGAAGCTGGCCATCATATGAAGAGGTACAAACTTTCTAGAGAGGCCACATGGAAGAAAATCTAGGCACCCTGGCTAGAAGCCTGCCAACTTCGAGGCGTGAGTGAGGTCATCTTAAGTCATCTGGCCCCCACCAACCTGAATACCATAGCCTGAGTGAGCCCAGGCAAGACCAACAGAAGAAATGCCCAGCTGAATTTAGCCCAAACTGTCTCCAAAATTTTTGAGCAGATACAATGAATGTCGTTTTAGGTAACTAGTTTTGGAGTGGTTTAGCTCTATGTCAGTGGTATCATATGAAAATGGCATATCACAAGCACATGTCACAGTTTGGTTTTTTTGCTTCTTCCTAATGTGATTTTACCGTTTATGTGTATAATTGTAGTTCATTCATTTTAAATGAACATTCATAAAGAATTCCTTCATATGACTATACCACAATTTATTTACCCATTCACTTACTAATGAACATTTGTGCTTCTAGTTTTTCACCACTATGAGCAATATTGTAATGAACATTCTCATGCGAGTCCTTTTGCACTCAGAGTGGAATTACATGGTAGAAAAGTGAGGACATCTTCAACTTTACTATATAGTGTCATGTTGCTTTCCAGAGAGGTTGTACAGGTCCTCAATCCCTTGTCTATGACTTCCAAATCCAAACGTCTCTGAAAACAGGAAGAATTTTTCAGTAAGTTTGGCCTTTTTACTTTGTTTATGGTGTTTTGGCATTTTCTGTTATTTTAAAAGGTCCCCCCCCCCCGCCAAGGAATTTATGTACTTGAGAGAGAAAGAGTGCACAAGGGAGCACAAGCAGGGGAAGCTGCAGAGGCAGAGGGAGAGGGAGAGGGAGAAGCAGACTTCCCTGCTGAGCAGGGAGCCCCACTCGGGGCTTGATCCCAGGACCCTGGGATCATGAACTGAGCCAAAAGCAGATGCTTAACTGACTGAACCACCCAGGCATCCCGGTTATTTAAAAGGTTTTCCTTTTAATGTAATCAAAGCTTTTAATCACTTTCTTTACCTCTGTACTTTACCTTACTACTTAACCCATTATAAACTGGCTTCTGAACCATAGTGTTCCAAAAAAGTGCTCAATAAGGTCACCAACTTTCTCTTAAAAACCAAATATCATGGACATATTCTAGTAAGGGTGAATAGACATTGACTTCTGCAGCATTTGATATTATTCACTTTTCTACCTTAAAATTTTACCTCCCTTAGTTTCTTTGACACTACCTTCTTCTTGTCTCTCTGAATCTCCTTTTCAACCGACACTCTGTTCAGTGTGATTTGAAGCTTTATTTTTTTATTTTTTAAAAAGATTTTATTTATTTGACAGAGGGAGAGAGAGACAGAGAGATCACAAGTAGGCAGAAAGAGAGGGGGAAGCAGGCTCCCTGCTGAGCAGAGAGCCCAATGCAGGACTCAACCCTAGGACCCTGAGATCATGAGCTGAGCCAAAGGCAGAGGTTTAACCCACTGAGCCACCAGGTGCCCCTGATTTGGAGTTTTAATAAAAATCACCAAAGGCCTAGATGCCTGGGTGGCTCAGTAGGTTAAGTGTCTGCCTTCAGCTCAGATCCCAGAGTCCAGGATCAAGTCCCACATCTGGCTCTTTGCTCACTGGGGAGTCTGCTTCTCCCTCTGACCCTCCCCCATCTTATGCTTTTTCTCTCTCAAATAAATTAATAAAATTTAAAAATAAAAATTACCAAGAGCCCATGCTCCCTTATGTCCATCTATGTGATCATGGTATGTATAGTAGGTATGATATATTATTAAAAACTTACTGTGCAAAAACGTTAATGAGTAATTTGAAAATAGATTCTATACAAGAGTGGCGTGTCATTCATGCTGGTAAATTTAGAAGGTTAAATCAGGTATCTGCTTCATTCTATAATGCTATGTTTTTTTCTCTCAAAGTTCCAATTTGTTCCTTAGACTAGCATGTAGTTTGATGCTGATTAAGGGGTATCTTCTCAAGAACTTCAATATTATTGTCTGGGTTTTTTTTTTAAGATTTATTTATTTATTTGACAGACAGAGATCACAAGTAGGCAGAGAGGCAGGCAGAGAGAGAGAGGAGGAAGCAGGCTCTCCACAGAGCAGAGAGCCCTATGTAGGGCTCGATCCCAGGACCCTGGGATCATGACCTGAGCAGAAGGCAGAGGCCTTAACTCACTGAGCCACTCAGGTGCCCCATGTCTGGGTTTTTTAAAAAAGATTTTATTTATTTATTTGAGAGAGAGAGCACAAGCAGGGGGAGGAGCAGAGGGAGAGGGAGAAGCAGGCTCCCCGCTGAGCAGGGAGACTGATGTGGGGTTCGATCCCAGGACCTTGGGATCATGACCTGAGCCAAAGGCAGACACCTAACCCCAAGTTCAACATTATTGTGCAATATTTCCCACCTCCCATAATAATATTTTATTAGGCAAAGACCATCAATGAATGTTAAAACTAGTGAAACTTGTTAAAACTTGATGAAAAACAAGGTATTTTCAAAATGGCCCTCTATAAATTACTTGTTTTTTTTCAATAAATATTTTATTTATTTATTTATTTGACAGAGAGAGCGAGAACACAAACAGGGAAACAGCAGGCAGAGGGAGAAGCAGGCCCCCCGCTGAGCAAGGAGCCCAATGCAGGGCTCCATCCCAGGACCCTGGGATCATGACCTGAGCTGAAGGCAGAAGTTTAACTGACTAAGCCATCCAGGCGTCCCTATAAATTACTTGTTTATTGCAAAGGGAAGAATAGTAACTTTACAGTGGAGCAACCTGGTAGACTTTAACCATCTGATCAAAGCTAACATCACCAGGAATGGCACAAACAGGTATCATGTGCCTCCTGATATTATACACTAAGAAGGCCACAAATTACTTCTATGGTATTCCTGTCCAAAATGCATAGCTTGAGTCTCACAATGTGGAAATATCAGATAAATCCAACATGAGGGGAATTCTACAAAATAACTGGTCAGTACTAAAAAACAATACCAATGTCATGAATAACACAGAAAGACTGAGAAACTGCTCCAGACTAAAAGAAACTCAATTTGATGGTTCCTCCAAGAGGTAAACATAAAATGACCACATGACCCAGCAATTTCCCTCCTGGGTATATACCTAAAGGAAATGCAAACAGGTGCTCAAACAAAACCCTTAACAGATATGTTCATAGCAGCACTATTCACAGGTATTAAAAGGCAGAAATAATCCAAATGTCCATCAATGTATAAATGGATAAACAAAATGGGGTGTATCCAAACAATGGATTATTGTTCAATCATACAAAGAAATGAAGTACTGACATGAGCTACAGTGTAGACAAATCCTGAGAACATCATGCTCAGTGAAGAAGCCAGACACAAAAGGTCACGCACTGTATGATTCCATCTGTGTGAAAGTCCAAAATAGATAAATCCACAGAGACAGAAAACAGACTGATGGTTACCAGCAGCTGGGTGTTGAAGGTGAGCAGGGAGAGAGGCAGATGGGGAGACAGTGCTTAATGTATATGGAATTTTATTTTAGGGTAATGACAATGTTTTGGAATTTGACAGAAGTAGAAGTTGTATAGCATTATAAATATACTAAATGCTAATTGGTTGTTCCCTTTAAAACAGAGTTATGTGACTTTTACCTGAATTTGGGTTTTTTTATTTAATTTGTTTTTTAAAGTTTGTTTGTCCCTACACCCAATGTGGGGCTCGAACTCATGACCCCAGATCAAGAGTTACACGCTTTTACAACTGACCCAGCCAGGTGTCCTGAAATTTACCTTAATTTTGAAAAAATAAACTCAAAGAGACATGACAACTCAATGCAACTTGTTATCCTGGTTTAGATCCTGGGCTAGACTTTTTTTTCTTTTGCTATAAAGGACATTAGTGGGACAATGGGTAAAATTTGAATAAAATCTGTAGGTTAGATGGTAGCATTGTGTTGATATTAATTTCCTGATTTTGATCATCATGCTATAGTTCTATAAGGGAATGTCTTTTTTTTTTTTTTTAAAGATTTTTATTTATTTATTTGACAGACAGAGATCACAAGTAGGCAGAGAGGCAGGCGGAGAGAAAGGAAGGGAAGCAGGCACTCCCCTGAGCAGAGAGTCTGACATGGGACCCCATCCCAGGACCCTGAGATCATGGCCTGAGCCGAAGGCAGAGGCTTAACCCACTGAGCCACCCAGGCGCCCCGGGAATGTCTTTTTTTTTTTTTTTCTTAGGATGAATGCTCTGAAATATTTAGGAGTAGAGAGGCATTATGTTTTCAATTTGTGTGAATTAGAAATAACTGGAGAGAAAGAGAAGAGAGGAGGAAGAAGGGGGGAATGATAAAGCAAATGTGCTTAAATATTTACACCTGAGGAATCTTGGTGACACGTATAAAGTATTATTATTAATTTTTAAAGGTTTTATTTATTTATTTGAGGTAAAGAAAGTGAGGAACACAAGCAGGGGGAGAGGCAGGCAGAGGCAGAGGGAGAAGCAGGCTCCCCACTGAGCAGAGGGCCCAACGCGGGGCTCGATCCCAGGACACTGGGATCGTGATCTGAGCCAAAGGTAGCCACTTAACTGACTGAGCCACCCAGGTGCCCAGGTATTATTATTTTTTAATTATTCTATTTGTCAGAGAGCGAGAGCACATGCAAGAGGAGCAACAGGCAGAGGGAGAAGCAGGTTCTCTGCTGAGCAAGGAGTTGGAAATGGGACTCCATCCCAGGATCCTGGGATCATGACCTGAACCGAAGGCAGATGCTTAACTGACTGAGCCACCCAGGTGTTCCACATATGAGGTATTATACACACTATTTCTTTTTAAAAGATTTTATTTATTTATTTGACAGAGAGAGATCACAAGTAGGCAGAGAGGCAGGCAGAGAGAGAGAGAGGAGGAAGCAGGCTCCCTGCTGAGCAGATAGCCCGATGCGGGACTCGATCCCAGGACCCTGAGACCATGACCTGAGCCGAAGGCAGCGGCTTAACCCACTGAGCCAACCAGGCGTCCCATTATACACACTATTTTTAAAATAACTTTTTTGGGGCGCCTGGGTGGCTCAGTGGGTTAAAGCCTCTGCTTTCAGCTCAGGTCATGATCTCAGGGTCCTGGGATCGAGCCCCACATTGGGCTCTCTGCTCAGCGGGGAGCCTGCTTCCTCCTCTCTCTCTGCCTGCCTCTCTGCCTACTTGTGATCTCTGTCTGTTAAATAAATAAATAAAATCTTTAAAAAAAAAAAAAAGAGAGAGAGTAAACCCTAAGAGTTCTCACCACAAGGGGAAAATAACCCATATTTTTCTTTTTCTTTTTTTGTACTACTTATAGAAGATGGACATTAACTAAAGTTAGTGTGGTAATAACTTTTTTTATTATGTTCA
>NC_081575.1:68297591-68311504 GCF_022355385.1 Mustela nigripes | reverse complement strand
AGTTTTTGATGTAGTGTTCAACGATTCATTAGTTGTAGAATAATTTCACAATACAGGTAAGTCAAATCATTGGACTGCACACCTTAAACTTACACTGTGCTGTATATCAATTCTACCTCAATAAAACTAGAAAATATAAATAAAATTTGTGTGTTTTTTTTAAAAATCTTATGGTAAGTTACCTCATTGGGGGAGGGGAGAGTATACAGTGAGCTTCTGGAGTGCTAATATTTTATTCGGGCTCTAAGTAGAGGCTCTACAGGCATTCATTTTGTAATTGTTAAACTGTAAATAAACACTGTATGAACATTCTCTATGTATATTTTACAATTTGAAAAGTAAAAGAAAGGAATAAATATCCTTAACCGAAAAATGAAATGTAACAGAATGCTGTAAACATATACTTGGCTTTCAAAAAGAGGTCTCTGCTTCTTACAGACCCAGGTTCTTTTTTTTTTTTTTTTTTGGGGCAGGGAAGGGGGACAGAGAGGGAGGGAGAGCACAGAGGGAGAGGGAGAAGCATATTCCCCACTGAGCAGAGAGCCCGATGTGGGACTTGCTCTCAGGACCCTGAGATTAGGACCTGAGCTGAAGGCAGATGCTTAACCAACTGAGCCACCCAGGCGCCCCTATACTCAGGTTCTTTTATGATAATTGGTAGGACATAAGATAATGAGAAGCACTATCCTAAAAGACTGGGCAGTGAAGGATACAGTGCTTCCCTAGCCTTTCCCCTACTTTACTGGCCAATCCTTCTTTTATCTTTCCATTTCCTCTACCTCACCTCCCCCTTAAATGTCTGTGTTCTTCTAGGTCTTATCCTCAATCCTCTTCTGGTCTCACTATCCAAATTCTCATCAAATGACTGTATCAATTTCCCTGGCTTCAACTAACAGCTATCAACTGAAAAATTCTAACTTTCATGAATTTTAAACTCATATATCCAAGTATCTAGTATACATCTCTATTTTGATATCCTACAGGCTCTTAAATTCAATGTACACAAAAGTGATTTTTTAAAAAGATTTTATTTATTTATTTGTTTGTCAGAGAGAGAGAGGCAGGCAGAGGGAGAAGGAAACTCACCACGGAGCAAGGAGCCTGACGCGGGACTCAATTCCAGGACCCTGGAATCATGACTCGAGCCAAAGACAGATGCTTCACTGACTGAGCCACCCAGGTGTCCCTACAAAAGTGATTTTATCGTCTTCTCCTTCCCCTACAAATCTCAAATCTTGTCCTCCCAAATTCCTTGTTCAGTGAATGGTTCTCAAGTCTAGAGAAGAGAATATACCCTTTCCCTCTGTCTCCATTAGTCCCCACATATAGTCTTCTGGAGCTTCTTGACTTGGTACTGGACGTCTCTCAAATCTTCCTCCATCTCCTATACTTTGATAATAAAAATTTTTAAATGCTTAAAAAATGTTTTAAAAATAATTTTTAAAAATCTGCTCTCATCTCCCTGTCTTCACTATCATTGCGTAGATTTAAGCTCTGAATTTTTTTTTTACCTGAATTATTCTAGTAGCTACCTAACTCGTCCTCATGCTCCCAGTTCTGTCTCCTCTACCAGTGCAGCTTTCACATGACCACAACATTAAATTTTCTAAAGTGAAAACCTGACCATGACTACTTTACTTAAAGTCTTTCAGTGGTTTCCCATAGCTTCAGAATGAAGTCCAAATACCTTGGCATGACACAACCTACAATACTCTTCCTGGTCTAGCCCCTGACTCTCCCCCTCACCACTCTTTGTTCCTGTCACACTTAATTATTTGCAGATCCCTGAATGGGTCAGGCTCTCTCATTTCTGTCCCTCTGCCTAGAATCCCTTTTCCTATACTATTTCACTTAGCTAAGTCTTACCTTGCCTTCAAAACTCAGGTGGGTTACCATCTCTTCAACCCTCTAAAATGGGTTAGATACATGTCTTCATTCTTTCAAGGTACAGAATGCTTACTTTTGTTGCAGCACTTAGCGCATGGTGCTATAATTATCTGTTTACTCACATGTCTCTTACACCAAGCTGTGAGTTTCCTAAGGATTGGGACCATTGCTTATTTATCCCTGTATCTCTAGGGACTAGGATAGCACCTGGTACATATAAGTACTCAATAAACTTCTGTCAAATAAAATTATTCATTATGGTCAAGGGGCCACTCAGTGCTGTAGGCAATAACGGATTTCATCATAAGTCAAGGAATTCAAGTTGATTGTATAATCCAATTAGACTTTTGAGAATCCTATTAAAAGAACTGTGAATTTTAACCTTTGTATATTTAATCTTACTACATTTGTGATGTGTCATCTGAAACAGGCAGAGCTCAAAATAAAAAGCAACAGTGTCACTGACTTTTAACGCAATCAGAGCAATATTTGTAAAAAAAAAATTTCACGAATGGCTATAGGTTAGATATAATCAAATATGCCTGCAAGCACCCAATATTACCCTTTTAGTCTGTCCTTCCCACTTCACTCCCACTGTAGTGTCTTAGTCTGGGTGGTCATCATCTGTCTCCTAATTTACCATAATAGCCTCTAGTATTAAGGTGAATAGTGTCTCCCAAAATTCATGTCCACTTTGTATCTCAGAATGTGATCTTATTAGAAATAGGGTCTTTGCAGATGAAAGTAGTTAAGATAAAGTCATACTGGATTAGGGTGGGCCCTAAATTCAAGTGTCCTTATAATGCTATGTAAAGACACATAGAGAAGAAAGCCATATAAAGATATAGGTCTTTACAGAAAAGAGGCAGGGAAAAAGATCACATGAAGAGGGAGACAGAGATTGGTGTGATGCAGCTGCAAGTGAAGGAATACTAAGGATTGCTGAGACCACCAGAAGCTAGGAAGAGACAAGGAAGGATTCTTCCCTAGAGTCTTTCAGAGTGGGGATGGCCATGCCAACACTTCGATTTTGAACTTCTAGCCTCCAGAACTGTAACAGAATACATTCCTATTTTTAAAAAAGATTTTATTTGTTTATTTGAGAGAGCATGCATGAGAGAGAGAGAGAGAGAGAGAGAGAGCGCACTCATGCATAAGAAAGAACAAAAGTAGGGGGAGGGGCAGAAGGAGAGGGAGAAGCAGACTCCCCACTGAGCAGGGAGCCTGACTTTGGGCTCCATCCCAGAACCGTGGGATCACAACCTGAGCTGAAGACAGACGCTTAACCAGCTGAACCACCCAGATGTCCCTGGAATACATTTCTATTGTTTTAAGCCACCCAATTTGCAGTTATTTGTTATGGCAGCCCCAGGAAGCTAATACATCTATTAACTGATCTCCCTGCCTTGGCTTGCTTCCTTACAATCCATCTTCTACAACTGCCACAGGAACACATGTAATCATTTCACTCCTCTGCTTAAAACCCTGCCATGAATCCCCCCCATGCCAATCTTTGTAGCCTCGTCTCTTGCTACTGCCTTACATAATCACTGTACGTTAACAACATACGACTTGAAGTTTTCTCCAAATACTATGCTCACAAACACTGCTGTATTTGTCTACTCCCTGCTCCCTCTGAAATATAGCTCCTCTACCATCAAATTTTTCTTCTCTATATCTGCACAACCTAGTATGCAAGGAAGGAGTGGTAGTAAATGCAAGGAAGGAGTGGTAGTAATAAAAGCAAAATGTTTTCTCCCCCCTAAGGAATTTGACTGTGAAGGCTGAGAATCTGTTCTCAGTAACAAATCTTGAAATCAGAGATTCTGAAGCCTATTCTCTAACATATGCTGTTATACAAAGCCATTCCCTAATGTTCTGTCATGAGTCCTCTTCTGTTTTCCCTTGACTATTTCCTCCACCTTGGGATGGCATCCAGTCTTATGGCTTCAAAGACCACTTATTATAATTGAGACTAGGATATCTCTAATTCTATTATCTCTCCCAAGTTCAGACTTCTGGAAGTGGCCCACAGCACACTGATGCTCTGTTCCTTTGTCATCTGGTCGTTTTTTTCTCTATATGTTTAATATTGGATAGCTTCTATCACTGTGTCTTCAAGTTCACTAATCTTTTCTTCAGGAGTATCTAATTTGATCAAGTGTATTTTTTCTCAGACATCATATGTATCATTTCTAGAAGTTTATTTTTTAAAATATATTTATTTATTTGACAGAGAGAGTGATCACAATTAGGCAGAGAGGCAGGCAGAGAGAGGGGGAAAGTAGGCTCCCTGCTGGGCAGGGAGCTTGATGTGGGGCTCGATCCCAGGACCCAGAGATCATGACCTGAGCTGAAGGCAGAGGTCTAACCCACTGAGCCACTCAGGTGCCCTTAGAAGTTTATTTTTCTTAAAGATTGTATTTATTTATTTAACAGAGTTGGGGGTGCCTGGGTGGCTCAGTGGGTTAAAGCCTCTGCCTTCAGCTCAGGTCATGATCCCAGGGTCCTGAGATCAAGCCCTACATCAGGCTCTCTGCCTGGCAGGGAGCCTGCTTCCTCCTCTCTCTCTGCCTGCCTCTCTGCCTACTTGTGATCTCTGTCTGTCAAATAAATAAATAAAATCTTTTAAAAAAAGATTTGTTAACAGAGAGAGAGAGAGATCACAAGTAGGCAGAGAGGCAGGCAGAGGGGAAAAGGGAAGCAGGCTCCCTGCTGAGCAGAGAGACTGATGCAGGGCTCAATCCCAGGACCCTGAGATCATGACCTGAGCCAAAGGCAGAGGCTTAACCTACTGAGCCACCCAGGTGCCCCTAGAAGTTTATTTTTTTAAAGATATTTATTTGAGAGAGAGAAAGAGCAAGCACGAGCAGTGGGGGGAGGAGCAGAGGCACAGGGAGGAGCAGAGGCACAGGGAGAAGCAGGCTCCCCACCGAGCAGGGAGCCTAACATGGGGCTTGATCCCGGCACCCTGGGATCATGACCTGAGCCAAAGGCAGACACTCAACCGACGGAGCCACCCAGGCACCCCTCAGCAGAGGCACAGGGAGGAGAAGAGGCCATATCCTCCATGTTCCTCCTCAACATAATCACATGATCATGCTCTCCTCTACATTTTTGAAGAAATAAAATGTATTCATAATAACTGTTTTAATGTCCTTATCTACTAATTATATCATCTGTATTATTTCTGGGTCTGTATATTTTTTAAAAATTTTATTTATTTATTTGACAGAGAGAGAGACATCACAAGTAGGTGGAGAGGCAGCTGGAGAGAGAAAGAGTAGAAAGCAGGCTCCCCACTGAGCAGGGAGCCCAATGTGGGACTCAATCCCAGGACCCTGAGATCATGACCAAGCCGAAGGCAGAGGCTTAACCCACTGAGCCACCCAGGTGCTCCCAGGGGTCTGTATTTGTTGACTGATTTTGTTCATATTTTCCTGTTTTGTATACTTGATCATTTGTTATTAGATGCAAGGCATTGTGGATTTTATATTGTTGGGTGATGGGTTCTTTTCTTTATTACTCTTTCAAATACTTTTGAGATTTGTTCTAGGATACGCTTAAATTTCTCAGAAACAGTTTAATCCTTTCGAGCTTTCTCTTAAAATTTGTTAGGCCGGACTAGACCAACCTTCAGTTTAGAGCTAATTGGTCTCCACTGTTGAGGCAATATTTCCTCTTTCTCTTTCTCTCTCTCTCAATCTTTTCCTTTCCCTCTGTCTCTCTCAATCTTTCTTTGAACGTTTCTTTTTGGTACTGTGCCCTACATATGTTAGCCACCTCAGCTTTCTTGAATTCTCAACTCTATCTCCTAAACTCAGGGAGACTGTGAGACTCTAGCTAGATTCCCTCTCTCTGAACCGTTGTCTCATGTATTTTGTAGTTTTGCATTTAAGGCCAGAGGGTAAATTCAGTCCTTCTTACTCCACCATAACCAGAAGCTTAACTCCTTACCCTTTTGAAAGGATTAGCCTACCTACTCTGAGAAAAGAGACTGTAGAAAGGCAAAAGTGGAAGCAGGGAGACGAGACTATTATAATAATCCAAATAGAACTGATCAACTGGGGCCAGGATGGTAGCAGTGGAAATGGAGAGAAATAGATTCTGCGTGCATTTTTATTTGTTATTTGAGAGTAGTACATGGTTCTGTTACTTACCACTAAGACTTCAGCAGAGTACCTGGCCCATAATAGATGTTTATTTATTTTTTATTTTATTTTTCTTTTAAGATTTTATTTATTTATTTGTCAGCAAAAGAGAGAGAGAGAGAGAGCACGCACAAGCAGGGGGAGTAGCAGGCAGAGGGAGAAGCAGGCTCCCTGCAGAGCAAGGAGACCAACTTGGGACTCAATCCCACGACACTGGGATCATGACCTGATTTGAAGGCAGATGCTTAACCAACTGAGCCACCCAGGCATCCTGCATAATAGATGTTTAAGAAACAATGTCACCCCCCAGTAGCTCAAAGATAAATAATAATGGTCACTGTCCAGAAGAAACTAAAAGTCTGGTGTTGAAGAAAAGATCTGATTATGTTTCCCTTTTGGCCTAAAAGCCTTTTGATGGCTCCCCATTACTTACAAAATAAAGTCAGAATTCCTCTGTACATCATACAACCAGCCTCCTTGATGAACTTCTTTCTTTCTAACCCATCAACAACTTAACCCCTACTGTACCAAACTCTCTCACTTTAATCTCACCAGACTATATGTAAATATTCAGTGAACAAATAAATGACATTATACAAAAATATATAGAGTTGTAATATTTTCTTGTTCCTGACAGTAACTTAGAAAGATAATTTCAGAGAAATCAACATCTTACACCAAGCCACAGCTATTTTGAACTTTTAATAATTTAGAACAGACCATTTATCCTAACACTTGACTCCCCTTCTCAAATACTCTGTTCCTGTCTATGGTACCACAGTTCTTCCAGTCTTTTAGATGAATATCTTGGCCTCATCTTTGGATACAGGGCTCACAAACAGATCTCTCATTTATTCCTTCATAATGTGTCTCATTTACACATTCTTCTTCAATGCTATTGGGGCCACTACTATCCAGGATCTTACTGCTTCATAACACGATTACCATGACAGATTTCTAGCTGGTCTCACTTTACTGTTTCCAGTACATCTCATACACAACTATTGAAAGAAATCTTTTTTCATTGTGCCAGGCTCTTGCTCAAGGAACTTCCACAGCTCTCTAGCTGTATCAGGTGAAAGCTCTTCAGCTTAATTTGGAATCTTCTATTGTCTTCTCTCCTTTTACCAACCAATACTACCTTATTTCCTGTTACTCTCATACTTGTAACTGCCAGTGCTGTTACACCAATATCCTCCTCCCTCTTCCTGGATCACACCGGGCATGTTAATGTCTCCATACCTTTCTTCATACTGTTTCCTCTTCTTAGAAGGCCCTCCCATCACTCTTTCTGTATCTAAACCCTCTCTTGTTTAATAACCCACACTAGGGGTGCCTGGGTGGCTCAGTGTGTTAAGCCTCTGTCTTTGGCTCAGGTCATGATCTCAGGGTCCTGGGATCGAGCCCCACATTGGGCTCCCTGCCCAGCGGGGAGCCTGCTTTCCCCCTCTCTCTGCCTGCCTCTGCCTAATTGCGATCTCTGTCTGTCAAATAAATAAATAAAATCTTAAAAAAAAAAAAACCATCCTAGTCCCACCTCTTCAGTGATGCTTTTTTCAATTACTGTAACCTTGAGCACACAAGTTATCTGACACTATAGATAGCTCCCAAAGTACCTGGCATAGCACTGGACATAAAGAACCCAAATAAATATTTCCCTAAGCTGATGGTATATAAATTCACAAGAACAAAATTCATAATATTTAATGAACATGAACTCAATCTCCTTCACCATCTTCTCCTTCTCTACCTAATCCATAAATATTAGTATACTACTATCCTCGTTTAAGGTTGTTATGAGAATTAAATGAACAAGTACACATAAAGCATTTAGTATAGGAGCACCCACGTGGCTCAGTTGGTTAAGCGTCTGCCTTCGGCTCAGGTCATGATCCCGGGCTCCTGGGATGGAGCCCAGTGTTAGGCTCCCTGCTCAGTGGAGTGTCTGCTTCTCCCTCTCCTTCTGCTCCTCCCTCCACTGCTCATGTTCTCTCTCTCTTCCTCTCTCTTCTTCTCTCAAATAAATAAATAAATGCCAGTAATTACTATGTCACAGTCACCACTCTCCAAACTTGTTTTACTACCAATCTCATTCCTAGTTAATGGCCTCACCATTGACCTGAGCCCAAGGCAGATGCTTAACCGACAGCCACCCAGGTGCCTTATACAGGTAAAGCTATCTTTTAAGAGAACTTAGTATGTGAAATCAGAACTAAAAAAGTGATAATTATAGAGCCCTTCAAGGCTTTAAGCCATTCTAATACCCTTTAATGGCTTTAAGCCCTTAACTCCTCTCATACCTGCCATAATCACTTAGTCAGCAAAGGCCTATCGATTCCTCAGAAATACCTCTCTGAATCTATCACTTCCTCTCTTTTGTTCAGGACCTCATCTCTCCCTCAAGACAATTCCAATAGCCTTCTAAACTTGTCTCCCTTCCCTTCATCTTTCCCCTCCCTGGTCTATCCTTCACAATGCAACCAGATGTCTAAAACACATTCACTTTCCCCTTTAAAGCTCTTCAGTGGCTACCAATTACACCTCGTGGTTTGGCATGTGAGGCCCTTTTGTGCTCTGACCCCTGCCTACCTATCCAACTTCATCTTCTTTTTTTTAAAGATTTTATTTATTTATTTATTTGACAGACAGAGATCACAAGTAGGCAGAGAGAGAGGAGGAAGCAGGATCCCTGCTGAACAGAGAGCCCAATGTGGGGCTCGATCCCAGGACCTGGGACCACGACCCAAGCCGAAGGCAGAGGCTTTAACCCACTAAGCCACCCAGGAGCCCCTCCAACTTCATCTTCTATCAATTCCTTATTCCATACCTTTCGTTCAGCTATACAATCTATTTTCAGTTAAAGAATGGGCCATGCTTTTTTACCACAGCATGTCTGGGTAATTTAATGTCTTCCTGAAATGCCCTTCCTGACCTTGTACCCTTTGTAAATGCTTACTCATGCTCTGTCTCCATTTAATTACCTTCTCTGTGAAGATGTCTCTAATCTCACTCTTCCTTGTTATACTTTATTACATTTTCTATGTTTATGCTTCCCCTACTACAAGATTTTCTTGTCCTATTCATATTTTATTTTCAACATGCTGAATAGTGTCATGTACATTGTGAGAGTGCAGTAACTATTTAATGACTAAATAAACCTCTTTTCCACTTGTATTTCCTACTATCCAACCAGTTCTATGAATACACGTTGCTCTTTCTAGCCACTCTTCCTTGCCTCTGCCTGTCTCTGTGCCTGCAATGTTTCCCATCACCTACTGAAGACCTACCTATTTGCCAAGGGTCAAAACATTCTCATCTCATATTGTTACCTTTTCTGAACACCATGGCTGTAAATGATCACTTTTGTATTCCATTCTATATTATAGCCTGAGATTTTAGGATCAGTAAGATGCAAAGATTAATGAGATCGACTTTCCATGTGTCAAAATTCTCATCTGGAAAATGGAACTAATAATATAGCACTTCATTAAGTTGTTTTGAGAAACAAAATGAGTTAAAATATATAAAGCACTTAGAATAGTACTGAGCATAGAGTAAATGCTCAATAAATACAGTCTACCATTGTTTGTTATTGTTGTTGATGATGCTAGTGTTATTTGAGGTAAAAACTTAAAGTCTGAGGTGTTACGTCTGAAACATTTAGGGGAGAAGATCCATTAGGTAGTCAGAAAAACTAACATGATCCTAGAAAAGAGCACAGGCAATAGTTTCTCTGACACTGGTCATAGCAACTTTTTTCTAGATAGGTCCCCTGAGGCAAGGAAAGCAAAAGCAAAAATAAACCATTGGGACTACACCAAAATAAAAAGCTTCTGCAGAGTGAAAGAAACAATCAACTAAAAGGCAACCTCTGGAGTGGGAAAAGATATTTGCAAATGACACACCCAATACAGGGTTAGTACCCAAAATATATTAAGAGCTTACATAATACAACACCAAAAAACTAACCATCTAATTAAAAAATAGGCAGAAGGCATGAACAGACATTTTTCCAAAGAGGACCTACTGATGGCCAACAGACACATGAAAAGATGCTCAACATCACTTATAGTCAGGGAAATGCAAATCAAAACTTCAATGAGCTATCAGGGTGCCTGGCTGGTTCAGTCAGTGGAGTACACAATTCTCGATCATTGGGTTGTGAGTTCGAGTCCCACTTTAGGTGTGGAGATTATTTAAAAAAATGAAGTCTTTAAAAAATTACACCTTACTCCTGTCAGAATGGCTAAAATCAACAACACAAGAAACAACAGATGTTGGCAAGGATACAGAGAGAGGGGAATCCTCTTGTACTGTTGGTGGGAATGCAAACTGGTGCATTCACTCTGGAAAACAGTATGGAGGTTCTCAGAGTTAAAAATAGAGCTACCTTATGACCCATCAATTACACTACTAGGTACTTACCCAGAGTACAAAAATATAAATTCAAAGGGATACATGCACCTTGATGTTAATAGCAGCATTATCTTTAAAAAAAAAAAAAAAGATTTTCTTTATTTACTTGAGAGAGAGAAAGAGAGCACAAGCATTGGAGAGGGAGAAGCAGACTCCCTGGTGAACAGGGAGCCTGACACAGGGCTTGGTCCTAGGACCCCAGGATTATGACCTGAACTGAAGGCAGATGCTTAACCAACACAGCAACCCAGGAGCCCCTGTAGCAGCATTATCTATGACAGCCAAATTATGGAACCAGCCCAAGTGTCCACTGACTGATGAATGGATAAAAGAGAGATGGTATATATGTACATGGTATATTACTTAGCCATAAAAAAGAATGAAATCTTGTCATTTGCAATAACCTAGATGGAGCTAGAGAGCATTATACTAAGTGAAATAAGTCAAAGAAAGAAAAACATTATATGATTTCATTTATATGGGAATTTAAGGACCAAAACAAACAAGCATGGGGGGAAAGGGGAGAGAGAGGCAACCCAAGAAAAAGACTCTTTTTAAATGGGGCGCCTGGGTGGCTCAGTGGGTTAAAGCTTCTGCCTTCGGCTCAGGTCGTGATCCCAGGGTCCTGGGATCGAGCCCCACATCGGGCTCTCTGCTCGGCAGGGAGCCTGCTTCCTCCTCTCTCTCTGCCTGCCTCTCTGCCTACCTGTGATCTCTGTCTGTTAAATAAATAAAATCTTTAAAAAATATATTTTATTTATTTATTGACAGACAGAGAGAAACAGTGGGAGCAGGAGCACAAGCAGGGGGAGTGGGAGAGGGAGAAGCAGGCTTCCCACTGAGCAGGGAGCCCAATGTGGGGCTTGATCCCAGGACTCCAGGATCATGACCTGAGCCAAAGGCAGACAACTAATGACTCAGCCACACAGCACTTAATCTAGAGAATAAACTGATGTTTACCAGAGGGGAGTGGAGGGGCATGAGTAAAATAGGGGATGAGGATTAAGGAGTGCACTTGTCATGATGAGCACTGTGTGATTAAAATTTTAAAAAAGGAAGAAATACTAAGATGAATCTTGGGGAAAAAAGGTACTTAAAGTCATCGGTATAGAGGAGATTTCACATATGAAATGTGTAAATAAGACCAAAAAAATGAATCAAGGATAGAAATCTCCTTTTTGGGCTATTCCTTATCCCAACCTCTAAACGTTCTTTTGGGAACCAACCTTACTCTTGTTATAATCACCCTTAGCAATCTCATAAATCCCATGCTGTTAACAATTACCTAAGTACTGATAATTTTTTTTAAAGATTTTGTTTATTTATTTGACAGACAGAGATCACAAGTAGGCAGAGAAGCAGGCGGTGGGGGTGGGGGAAAGCAGACTCCCTGCTGAACAGAGAGCCCAATGTGGGGCTTGATCCCAGGACCCCAAGACCATGACCTGAGCTGAAGGCAGAGAGGCTTTAACCCACTGAGCCACCCAGGTGCCCCAGTACTGATAGTTTTTAAATGTCCACTTCCTGCCTTCATCTCTTCCCTGAACTTCAAAATCCCATATCTTATCACCTGATTAATACCTCCTCTTAAGGGGCACCTGGGTGGCTCAGTGGGTTAAGCCTCTGCCTTCGGCTCGGGTCATGATCTCAGGGTCCTGGGATCGAGCCCCGCATCAGGCTCTCTGCTTGGCGGGGAGCCTGCTTCTCCCTCTCTCTCTCTGCCTGCCTCTCTGCCTACTTGTGATCCCTGTCTGTCAAATAAATAAATAAGATCTTAAAAAAAAATACCTCCTCTTAAATGCTCCTAAACATGTCTGAAACTGAACTTATTGTCACCCTCACCACCAAGCTTATTCTTCCTATATTCCTTATATCAGTTGGTGGTACCATTTTCCTCCTAGGTCAAGCCAGAAACTTGCAAGTCATCTTACTCAATAGTGCTGCTACCAACATACACATCTTATTTCCCACTAAGGTTCTGGATTTTTTAAAGTAGGCTCTATGCCCAACCTGGGGCTTGAACTTATGACCTCAAGATCAAGAGTCACATACTCCACCAACTGAGCCAGGCAGGTGCCCCTTTCACCAAAGTTTTATTCTACTCTCCTGAAGATTTCTAGAATCCATCCTCTCCAACGCTACAACTACCCTAGTTTAGGCCCTCATCATCTTGTATGTAACAGGACAATTGTATCCTCACCAGTTTTTCAGCCTTGGATCTTGGCCAAGGCTCACCACTCCCAGGCTCCACAATGATCTTTTAAAGATGAAATTCTGACTATATTAACAAATAAATAAATAAATAAAAATTCATTTTAAAAAAAGAAAGTGTCACACTAGAAAATATTCATAATATAAAACAAAATAGAAAAGAAACACTGGAGAAACAAAAACAGAGATGAAGCATGGAGACAATAAAAACTAAAATGGCAGATATAATCCAACTATATCAATAATACCTTTAAATGTGAATGGATTAAACAATCCAATCAAAGGCAGTTATTGTGAGATGGATTAAAAAAATAAGATCTAACTATATGCTATCTGCAGGAGAAACACTGGATTAAAAGTACAAATAGGTTGATGGGGCGCCTGGGTGGCTCAGTGGGTTAAGCCGCTGCCTTCGGCTCAGGTCATGATCTCAGAGTCCTGGGATCGAGTCCCGCATCGGGCTCTCTGCTCAGCAGAGAGCCTGCTTCCCTCTCTCTCTCTCTCTGCCTGCCTCTCCATCTACTTGTGATTTCTCTCTGTCAAATAAATAAATAAAATCTTAAAAAAAAATAAAAATAAAAATAAATAAAAGTACAAATAGGTTGAAAAGTAAAAGGATGGAAAAATATATACCACACAAACAGCAACCATAAGAAAGCTGGAACTGCTAGACTAATATTGGACAAAATGGACTTTAAGAATAAAATGTTACTGGGGCACCTGGTTGGCTCAATCAGTATAGCATGCGACTCTTGATACTGGCTCAATCAGTATAGCATGCGACTCTTGATCTCAGGGTTGTAAGTCTGGGCCCCACGCTGGGTGTAGAGATTATTTAAAAATTAAAAAAATACTTTAAAAAAAGAACAAAATGTAACTAGAAATAAAGAGGGACATTTTATAATAATAAGTCTAGCAGAACTATATAACAATTAAAATAAATATATACCTAACCAAAGAACCCCAAAATATGTGAAGCAGAATTGAAAGGATAAATACACAATTCAACAATAATAGCTGGAGACTTCAATATCTTACTTTTTTTAAAAGATTTTTTATTTTATTTATTTATTTTTTAAAAATATTTTATTTATTTATTTGACAGACAGAGATCACAAGTAGGCAGAGAGGCAGGCAGAGAGAGAGAGGAGGAGGCAGGCTCCCTGCCAAGCAGAGAGCCCTATGCGGGGCTCGATCCCAGGACCCTGGGATCATGACCTGAGCCGAAGGCAGAGGCTTTAACCCACT